>NC_057809.1:195245929-195347892 GCF_018294505.1 Triticum aestivum | reverse complement strand
CCCGCCGCCCCTTCCTGCCTTCGCCTGCCTTGCCGGAGTCGTCGCCTGAGCCGGCGACCATGCCCTCTGTAAGCTCCTCCCTCCGTTCGTTTCTTTTTATCTCTGTCATTATAGTGTTAGGTTTATTAGAACAGATCGGTTTAGTTTTTCTTAGGGTTTAGTTAAACCGAACCGCCCCGGTTCACCAGTTTTTTTTTTGTTTCTGGTTTATTATTTAGTTTAGTTTGTTTAGTGAGCGTTCATCAGATTAGGTTCGGTAATGAATGGTTTTCGTCGGTTTTGTTTCTGTAGCGAACGTTCGTTAGATAGGTTTTTCTTTTTCTGTTTAATTTCGGCCAGGGACCCATAGGTAATTAGTTTCTTCATAGTTTAGTCCCTAGTCTTCAATCTATCACTACTTTTTGCTCGTTTGTCCAAATCGAACGAAACCAACGCCCACTTCTTTGTTACGATCTCCTCTATCCAGTAATCCAACCCAAACATGTTTTTGAAATTTTAAAATTTGAATTAGATCAGATTTGAATTCAAACTTCGTTTGATCATAACTTGAGTTTCGTAGCTCCATTTGAGATGATTCTTTTTGCAAATCGAAGCTCTTGACCTAAACTTTCTGATAAGGCCAAATTCATATAATTTTGGTACTGTTAGAAATTGTATTATGTTGCAAAAGTTATTTGCTTGGTTTTGATCTTTTCCGAATTGTCTTCTTCGATCTTTCTGATATTTTGAGTGATTGCTTATGTGTGGTTACTATTGCTTGCTTACGATAGATTGACCGGAGTGTGACGAGTAGATCTATCAAGAGTTATGAGTGCGAATCATCTTCATCAACATTGTAGGCAAGTAACACTTTGATCATACCTCCTACTACCCAGTTTTATTGCATTAGATCAATCCTCAAACATTGCATGATTAGGATCTAATTAAATTGTGGGATGGGAAGTAGTTGAGGTAGTACCTATTACCTGTTATATTATGAAACCTTTGGGAGTTACTTCTACGTTTGCCTATTATGCCATGCTATGCTAGTAGACGTGGATTGGGTGAGTGATATCCATGACAGATGTGAGTTTGTTATTTAATGGTTTATCTAAGGTGGCAACTTAAACACACATCTGGGTCGATTGAGGTACCTAGGTATTCCAGGATTGCCTGTTTTTCTTTATGGACCACCACCCAGGCCCAAAGGGATCATGAGATTTTTCGTACTAGAAACTTCCGTGTGCAGCCACAAGCTATTATGGGCTCTAGCATAGTTGATTAAGTCGTGCGAACTCTTACAGGGTAGACTAGCAGATGTAGGGGAAACTAGGTGTAACGGTCTATCCATCGTAAGGTGCTAGCGCTTCTGAAAGACTATGTCTCGGTCATCCGTCTTCTCAAACACCATGTAGTGCGAGAAACCAAACGGAGGCGATCGAGTCTTGTGGGGAAAAGTGCGCAAACCTCTGCACAGTGTATAAACTAATCATGGTTAGCCGTGTCCCCGGTTGTGGACAACTTGAGTATCTAGTACCTGGATTATCATGTGAATCTCATCATGTTACTTCAAATTAAGATTGTTGGGTTTAATGATGTTACATAATTGGGATTGAGAATGCTGTCAACCATTCTCAATGTTCAACAACCACCACGATAGTTAAATAAAATTTATTCCTTTGCAGTAAGGAAAAATAGGCTTTTCGCAAAAACCTTATAACCATAGAGCTTTTCCACCAGCCATATATGCATGTAGTGATAGCCATTGTTCATCATTTCTCTCTATGGTGTGAATTTGCCAGTACATTCAATGTACTGACCCTTTGTGGCTGCAACATCTCATGTTGCAGGATTATCTTACGACGAGTAAGTGATGCGTTATAGTTACGATTTCTACACTCAACTTTGTCGTTGGTGTTGATGGGAATCCACAACCTTGTTAATTCCGCTATTTTGGATTGAGGTAATAGTATTTACGTTACTTTTACATGTGATTTACCTCTATTATAAATCCTCGAGTACTGTGTGTGTCAGCATACCGATCTAGGGATGACACTTAAGCACAGAGACTTGATCCATTCGGGTCTGGTCGCTACATAAATAAAGTGTAGCAAGGTGGCCCAATCCTTTTTGTAGCAAGGGACAAGCCGTAACAAACTCTTATAATAGGAAAAGCACTCCCGAGGACACATGGGAATATCGTCAAGCTAGTTTTCATCACGTTCATATGATTCGTGTTCGATGCTTTGATAATTTGATATGTGGGTGGACTGGTGCTTGGGTGCTGTTCTTACTTGAACAAGCGTCCCACTTATGATTAACCTCTATTGCAAGCATCCGCAACTAAAACAAAAGTATTGAGGTAAACCTAACCATAGCATGAAACATATGGATCCAAATCAGCCCCTTACGAAGCAACGCATAAACTAGGGTTTAAGCTTCTGTCACTCTAGCAACCCATCATCTACTTATTACTTCCCAATGCCTTCCTCTAGGCCCAAATAATAGTGAAGTGTTATGTAGTCGACGTTCACATAACACCACTAGAGGCTAGACAACATACATCTTATCAAAATATCAAACGAATAGCAAATTCACATGACTACTAATAGCAAGACTTCTCCCTTGTCCTCAGGAACAAACGTAATTACTCACAAAGCATATTCATGTTCATAATCAGAGGGGTAATAATATGCATATAGGATCTGAACATATGATCTTCCACCAAATAAACCAACTAGCATCAACTACAAGGAGTAATCAACCCTACTAGCACCAATCCCGGACACTGAGACAAGAATTGGATACAAGAGATGAACTAGGGTTTGGAGATGAGATGGTGCTGGTGAAGATGTTGATGGAGATTTCCCTCTCCCGATGAGAGGAGCGTTGGTGATGACGATGGTGATGATTTCCCCCTCCCGGAGGGAAGTATCCCCGGCAAAACAGCTCTGCCGGAGCTCTAGATTGGTTCCGCCCAGGTTCCGCCTCGTGGAGGCGGAGTCTCATCCCAAAAAGTTCCTCTGATTTTTTTCTCATAGAAAGACTTCATATAGGAGAAGATGGACGTTGGAGAGCCACCAGGGGGCCCACGAGGTAGGGGGCGCGCCCTAGGGGGTCTCCCCCCACCCTCATGAGCAGGGTGTGGGTCCCCTGGCCTTCATCTTTGGCGAGGATTTTTCTTTATTTATTTTAAGATGTTCCGTGGAGTTTCAGGACTTTTGGAGTTGCACAGAATAGGTCTCTAATATTTGCTCCTTTTCCAGCCCAGAATTCCAGCTGCCGGCATTCTCCCTCCTTATATAAACCTTGTAAAATAAGAGAGAATAGCCATAAGTATTGTGACATAAAGTGAAATAACAGCCCATAATGCAATAAATATCGATATAAAAGCATGATGCAAAATGGATGTATCAACTCCCCCAAGCTTAGACCTCGCTTGTCCTCAAGCAAAAAGCCGATAACAATAAATATGTCCTCATGTTTAGAGGTAGAGGCGTCGATAAAAATTAAAATACGGACATGAAGGCATCATGATTGTTTTCATAACAGCAACATATATAGATTTTGTCATATGATTACTTATGTTCAAGTGATGATCTATTCACAATGCAAAAGTATAAATCATAAACCTTATTGGGCTCCGACAAACTATAATCTCAGTCATTGAAGCAATTGCAATTTATCATAACATCGAAAAGAGTCTATGTCAGAGCTAAAAAGCAAGTCCACATACTCAACTATCATTTAGTCCTCCATAATTGCTAACACTCACGCAATACTTGTTGTCACAGAGTTTTAATCAGACACAGAGAAAGATAGGGGCTTATAGTTTTGCCCCACAACCTTTTACCAAGGGTAATGTCAACAATAATGGTTCATGCTCCCCTACATCCAATTAGATATATATATATCATGTTCTTTCCAACATGCTGAGCTTGCCAAAGGAAAAAATGAAAAAGAAAAGGTAAAGATCACCATGACTCTTGCATAAGGTAGAAGATAATAATAAAGGATAGGCACTTCGCAGAGGGAAGCAGAAGTTTCCATGCGCTTTTATGGTTGGATGCATAAAATCTCAATGCGAAAGAACGTCACTCTATATTGCCCCTTGTGATATGAACCTTTATTATGCAGTCCGTCGCTTTTATTACTTCCACATCACAAGATCGTATAAAGCTTATTTCTTCCACACCAATCAATCATACATATTTAGATCAATTTTTATTGCTTTGCACCGATGACAACTTACTTGAAGGATCTTACTCAATCCATAGGTAGATATGGTGGACTCTCATGGAAAAACTGGTTTAAGGGTATTTGGAAGCACAAGTAGTATTTCTACTTGGTGTTGAGAATTTGGCTAGCATGAGGGGAAAGGCAATCTCAACAAGTTAGAGGATCCATGACAACATACTTTATCTCAGATATAAGAAAGGCATAACTCATTACGTTGTCTTCCTTGTCCAACATCAACTCTTTAGCATGTCATATTTTAATGAGTGCTCCCAATCACAAAATATGTCAATGATAATATATCTATATGTGAAAACCTCTCTTTCCTTATTACTTCCTATTAATTGCAACAATGACCAAAGCTATGTCTACCAACTCCCAACAACTTTTAATCATCATACTCCTTCTATGTGAAGTCATTACTCTCAATAAGATCAATATGAACTTTTTGTTTCTTTTTATTCTTTTCTCTTTTCTTTTATTCACCCAAGATCATGGCAAAATAATCAAGCCCTTGACTCAACACTAATATTTATTATATATAGCTCATGGACTCGATTAGAAAGAGAGATCATAAAGCAAACTCAAAACTAGATCATGCCATAAACTTTATTCTACTAGATCAAGATACTTCTCTTAGGATTGAACTAAGAAAAAAATGGTAAAGATAGGAGTTGTGATTGTGATATGATATCGGGGCACCTCCCCCAAGCTTGGCAGTTGCCAAGGGGAGTGCCCATACCCATGTGATTATGTCTTCTTTGTCAGTGAAGAAGGTGGTGGCGATGTTGGCTTAGTTGATGGCTTAGGCTTCTCCCTTAATTTGCGCTTGAGGACGACATTTTGATCCCTCAGATCATCAATCTCCCACTCCAGGGTTAATATCTTTTTGCATAGGTCCTGCTTATTTTCCTGCAAGAGACGAAAAGGGATAAACTCGAACTTGGGTTTCTTTACCCTATTAGGGAGACTTGACTTTTTGAAGTCCACGTGCATGTTCCCAGGTTGAGGTAATGGTACTTCATCTTCATCTGAGCTCGTCTCCTCCTTCCCCTTGGGTTCATAGTCCTCTTCTTCCTCCGTGGTCCATCCATCGTGTTCCACATCTCCATAGACCTTTGGATTTTCTAAGTAATCATCCACATAGCTTTCTCCTTCCGAATCCTAGGAAGACATGTTGATTTAATCTGTAGCAGCAACAGCTCGAAAACAAAAATAGAGGAAATTTGCATGACACGGTAGTCAAAACCATCGAGAGAATATATAATGAATTTTTACCGACCACAATACGTATCGTGCAAGAAAATGGAGTCCGGAAGGCACACGAGGTGCTCACGAGGTAGGGGCGCGCCCACCACCCTTGTGAGGCCCTCGTGTCCTTCCCGGACTGCTACTTATTTTTCTATTTTTCTAAATATTCCAAAACGGAGAAATATTTCCTTAAAAATTGTTTTGGAGTCGGTTTGCTTACCATACCACATACCTATTCCTTTTTGGAGTCTGAAACGTTCTGGAAAGTGTCCCTTATGTATTCCTCCGGGGTTACGGTTTCAATAATGTTAGTTTCAATATTTATGGGATTACCTGAGATATAATGTTTAATTCTTTGACCGTTTACCACCTTCGGATTTGTGCCCTCGAAGCTGTTGATTTTTATGGCACCGGAACGATAGACCTCCTCGATAACATAGGGGGCTTCCCATTTAGAGAGAAGTTTTCCTGCAAAAAATCTTAAACGAGAGTTTTATAGCAATACATAATCACCTACTTAAACTCACGCTTTTGTATCCTTTTGTCATGCCATCTTTTAACTTTTTCTTTAAACAACTTGTCATTTTCATAAGCTTGGGTTCTCCATTCATCAAGTGAGCTAATATCAAATAACCTCTTCTCACCGGCAAGTTTCAAATCATAGTTGAGCTCTTTAATAGCCCAATACGCCTTATGTTCTAGTTCAAGAGGTAAGTGACATGCTTTTCCATAAACCATTTTATACTGAGACATACCCATAGGATTTTTGTATGCAGATCTATAAGCCCATAATGCATCATCAAGTTTCTTGGACCAATTCTTTCTAGACCTATTAACAGTCTTTTGCAAAATTAATTTGAGCTCTCTATTGCTCAACTCTACTTGACCACTAGACTGTGGGTGATAAGGAGATGCAATTCTATGATTAACATCATATTTCGCAAGCATTTTACGGAAAGCACCATGAATAAAGTGTGAACCACCATCAGTCATTAAGTATCTAGGGACTCCAAACCTCGGGAAAATAACTTCCTTAAGCATTTTAATAGAAGTGTTATGATCAGCACTACTAGTTGGAATAGCTTCTACCCACTTACTAACATAATCAACAGCAACTAAAATATGTGTGTATCCATTAGAGGCAGGAAAAGGTCCCATATAATCAAAGCCCCAAACGTCAAACGGTTCAATAACAAGTGAATAATTCATAGGCATTTCTTGACGTCTACTAATATTACCAATTCTTTGACATTCATCACAAGACAAGACAAACTTACGGGCATCCTTAAAGAGAGTAAGCCAATAAAAACCAGATTGCAATACCTTATGTGCAGTTCTATCTCCAGCGTGGTGTCCTCCATAAGCCTCGGAATGACACTTGCGTAGGATCTGTTCCTTTTCATGCTTAGGTACACAACGTCTAATAACACCATCTACTCCTTCTTTATAAAGATGTGGGTCATCGCAAAAGTAATGTCTTAAATCATAGAAAAACTTTTTCTTTTACTGGTATGTGAAGCTAGGTGGTATAAACTTAGCAACAATATAATCAGCATACCATGGAGTACTACGAGAAGTACTTATAACATTTAATTGTTCATCAGGAAAGCTAACATTAATAGGTAGTGGGTCATCAAGAACATTCTCTAACCTAGACAAGTTGTCTGCAACGGGGTTCTCAGCTTCCTTTCTATCAACAATATGCAAATCAAATTCTTGTAGCAAGAGAACCCATCTAATAAGTCTAGGTTTAGCATCTTTCTTTTCCATAAGGTATTTAATAGCAGCATGATTAGTTTGAATAGTTACTTTAGAATCAACAATATAAGGTCTGCACTTATCATAAGCAAATACAACTGCTAAAAGCTCTTTTTCAGTAGTAGCATAATTTCTTTGAGCATTGTCTAGAGTCTTACTAGCATAATGAATAACATTTAATTTCTTATCAACTCTTTGCCCTAGAACAGCACCTACAGCATAATGACTAGCATCACACGTAATTTCAAAGGGTAAATTCCAATCAGGTGGCTGAACAACGGGTGCAGAGAATAATGCTTTCTTAAGTATTTCAAATGCTTCTACACAATCATCATCAAAGACAAATGGTATATCTTTTTGCAATAAATTAGTCAGAGGCCGGGAAATTTTTGAGAAGTCCTTAATGAACCTCCTGTAAAATCTGGCGTGACCAAGGAAACTTCTTATACCTTTGACGTCCTTGGGACATGGCATCTTTTCAATAGCATCGACCTTGGCTTTATCAACTTCTATACCTCTTTCAGAAACTTTATGCCCAAGACAATACCTTCATTAACCATAAAGTGGCACTTTTCCCAATTCAAGACAAGATTAGTTTCTTCACATCTCTGCAAAACTCGATGAAAATTGCTCAAGCAATCATCAAAAGAGGAACCATAGACGGAAAAGTCATCCATGAAAACCTGACAAATCTTTTCACAAAAGTCAGAGAATATAGCCATCATGCATCTTTGAAAGGTAGAAGGTGCATTACATAAACCAAAAGGCATACGTCTATAAGCAAAAGTACCAAAAGGGCATGTAAAAATAGTCTTTGATTGATCTCTAGCCGACACAGGTATTTGAGAGAAACCAGAATAACCATCTAGAAAGCAATAGTGTGTATGTTTGCATAATCTTTCTAGCATTTGATCAATAAAAGGTAAGGGGTAATGATCTTTCTTAGTAGCTTTATTTAATTTGTGGAAATCAATTACCATCCTATAACCTGTGATAATTCTTTGTGGAATCAATTCATCTTTATCATTAGGAACAACAGTAATACCTCCCTTCTTAGGGACACAATGGACAGGACTTACCCACTCACTATCAGCAACGGGATAGATTATACCTGCCTCCAGAAGCTTCAGTATTTCTTCTCTTACCACTTCTTTCATTTTAGGATTCAGATGTCGTTGAGGATCACGAACTGGTTTGGCATCTGCTTCTAAATTTATTTTATGTTGACATAGAGTGGGACTAATGCCCTTAAGATCATCAAGAGTATATCCAATAGCAGCCCGGTGCTTCTTCAGAGTTTTCAATAATCTTTCTTCTTCATGCTCTGAAAGGTTAGCACTAATAATAACAGGATATATCTTCTTTTCATCAAGATAAGCATATCTAAGATTATCAGGCAATGGTTTAAGCTCAAACATGGGATCACCCTTGGGTGGAGGAGGATCCCCTAAAATTTCAACAGGCAAATTATGTTGCAGAATAGGTTCCTGTTTAAAGAATACTTCATCTATTTTCCTTCTTTCATTCATGAACATATCATTTTCATGGTCTAGAAAATAGTGTTCTAAAGGATCACTAGGAGGTACGGCAATAGAAGCAAGACCAATAATTTCATCCTTACTATGTAATTCTTCCTCATGATGTTGTTTACTAAATTTAGAGAAATTAAACTCATGAACCATATCATCCAAGCCAATAGTAACAACATTCTTTTTGCAATCTATCCTAGCATTAACAGTGTTCAAGAAGGGTCTACCAAATATAATGGGACAAAAGCTATCTTGCGGAGAAGTAAGAACAAGAAAATGAGCAGGATATTTAGTTTTCCAACACAAGACTTCAACATCTCTAACAATTCCCATCGCTGAAATAGTATCCCTATTGGCAAGTTTAATTGTGACATCAATATCTTCTAATTCAGCGGGTGCAATTTCATGCTTGATTTCTTTATACAAGTCATAAGGTATAACACTAGCACTAGCACCCATATCACATAAGTCATGATAACAATGATCTCCTATTTTAACAGAAATAATAGGCACGCCTACCACAGGTCTATGTTTATCTTTATTACAAGGCTTAGCAATTCTAGCAGTTTCACCTTCGAACTGAATAACATGCCCATCAATATTATCAAACAAGAGATCTTTAACAATAGCAATATTAGGTTTTACTTTAACTTGCTCAGGAGGTGTATACGTTCTAATATTGCTTTTACGAACAACAGTTGAAGCTTTAGCATGATCCTTTATTCTAACAGGGAAAGGTGGTTTATCAATATAAGAAGTAGGAACAATAGGATCATTATAAGTGACAGTCTTTTCTTCAACTTTAATAGGTGCAGCTACTTTTACTTCTATGGGAGGATGATATTTAAACCACTTCTCCTTAGGGAGATCAACATAAGTAGCAAAAGATTCACAGAAAGAAGCTACTATCTCAGAGTCAAGTCTGTATTTAGTGCTAAACTTACGGAAACTATCGATGTCCATAAAAGATTTAACACAATCAAACTTAGGTGTCATACCTGACTCCTTACCTTCGTCAAGGTCCCAATCTTCAGAGTTGCGTTTAATTCTATCCCACAAATTCCATTTTTGATGAAATTCCAACTTCAATCTTTTATAGTCCCATGATCTCATATCATCACATAGCCTATACCATATCAATGTGTCTCCCTTCAAAGATAAAGGGAAGACCTTCTTCTTAGCAACATCATCGGGTATACCTGCAAGCTTAAATAATCCACAAACTTCATCCACATATATTAAGTGCTCATCAGGATGCTTTGTTCCATCTCCTGTAAAAGGGTTAGCTAGCAGTTTTTCCATCATACCCGAAGGAAATTCAAAAGGAGTTTCATTTTCAATAAGTTCAGTAGGTTGAGGAGCAACTCTTTGGTCTACTGGACGGGATGAAGATACCCCGAACAAGCCCCTCAGAGAATTACTTTCCATAATAAAAAGTGACAGTAAATTTCAGCACACTATATAAATTTTTCCTTACCAAATTCCACCTAGCAAAGGCGCTACACTCCCCGGCAACGGCGCCAGAAAAGAGTCTTGATGACCCACAAGTATAGGGGATCTATCGTAGTCCTTTCGATAAGTAAGAGTGTCAAACCCAACGAGGAGCAGAAGGAAATGATAAGCGGTTTTCAGCAAGGTATTCTCTGCAAGTACTAAAATAAGTGGTAACAGATAGTTTTGTGATAGGATAAATTGTAACGAGCAACAAGTAACAAAAGTAAATAAAGTGCAGAAAGGTGGCCCAATCCTTTTTGTAGCAAAGGACAGGCCGGAACAAACTCTTATAATAGGAAAAGAGCTCCCGAGGACACATGGGAATATCGTCAAGCTAGTTTTCATCACGTTCATATGATTCGCGTTCGATACTTTGATAATTTGATATGTGGGTGGACCGGTGCTTGGGTGTTGTTCTTACTTGAACGAGCATCCCACTTATGATTAACCTCTATTGCAAGCATCCGCAACTACAACAAAAGTATTAAGGTAAACCTAACCATAGCATGAAACATATGGATCCAAATCAGCCCCTTACGAAGCAACGCATAAACTAGGGTTTAATCTTCTGTCACTCTAGCAACCCATCATCTACTTATTACTTCCCAATGCCTTCCTCTAGGCCCAAATAATGGTGAAGTGTTATGTAGTCAACGTTCACATAACACCACTAGAGGCTAGACAACATACATCTTATCAAAATATCAAACGAATAGCAAATTCACATGACTACTAATAGCAAGACTTCTCCCTTGTCCTCAGGAACAAACGTAATTACTCACAAAGCATATTCATGTTCATAATCAGAGGGGTAATATTATGCATATAGGATCTGAACATATGATCTTCCACCAAATAAACCAACTAGCATCAACTACAAGGAGTAATCAACACTACTAGCAACCTACTAGCACCAATCCCAGACTCTGAGACAAGAATTGGATACAAGAGATGAACTAGGGTTTGGAGATGAGATGGTGCTAGTGAAGATGTTGATGGAGATTGCCCCCTCCCGATGACGGGAGCGTTGGTGATGACGATGGTGATGATTTCCCCCTCCCGGAGGGAAGTATCCCAGGTAGAACAGCTCTGCCGGAGCTCTAGATTGGTTCCGCCAAGGTTCCGCCTCGTGGCGGTGGAGTCTCGTCCCGAAAAGTTCCTCTAATTTTTTTCTCATCGAAAGACTTCATATAGGAGAATATGGACGTCGGAGAGCCACCAGGGGGCCCACGAGGTAGGGGGCACACCCTTGGGGGGCGCGCCCCCACCCTCGTGAGCAGGGTGTGGGCCCCCTGGCCTTCATCTTTGGCGAGGATTTTTCTTTATTTATTTTAAGATGTTCCTTGGAGTTTCAGGACTTTTGGAGTTGCGCGGAATAGGTCTCTAATATTTGCTCCTTTTCCAGCCCAGAATTCCAGCTGCCGGCATTCTCCCTCCTTGTATAAACCTTGAAAAATAAGAGAGAATAGCCATAAGTATTGTCACATAAAGTGAAATAATAGCCCATAATGCAATAAATATCGATATAAAAGCATGATGCAAAATGGACGTATCACCCCTCCCCCGTATATAAAGGAGTGAAGGAGGGGGAGGACCGACCCTCTACTATGGCGCGCCCTGGGGAGTCCTACTCCCACCGGGAGTAGGATTCCCCCCTTCCATGTAGTAGGAGTAGGAGAGAAGGAAAGGGAAAAGAGAAGAGAAGGAAGGAGGGGGCACCGCCCCTCCCCCTAGTCCAATTCAGACTAGGCCTTGGGGGGGCGCAGCCTCCCCTCTCTCTTTCCCCTAAAGCCCAAGAAGGCCCATATACTCTCCGGCAAATTCTTGTAACTCTCTGGTACTCCGATAAATACACGAACTACTCAGAACCTTTCTGATGTCCTAATATAGCCTTCCAATATATCGATCTTTACGTCTTGAACATTTTGAGACTCCTCGTCATGTCCCTGATCTCATCCGGGACTCTGAACAACCTTTGGTACATCAAAATACATAAACTAATAATACTGATCGTCACCGAACGTTAAGCGTGCGGACTGTAGGATTGAAAGTATGTCTAGAGGGGGGGTGATTAGACTACTTGACCAAATAAAAACTTAACCTTTTCCCAATTTTAGTTCTTGGCAGATTTTAGCTATTGTAGGACAAGTCAAGCAATCATCACACAATTCAAGCAAGCATGCAAAGAGTATATTGGCAGCGGAAAGTAAAGCATGCAACTTGCAAGAATGTAAAGGGAAGGGTTTGGAGAATTCAAACGCAATTGGAGACACGGATGTTTTTCCCGTGGTTCGGATAGGTGGTGCTATCCTACATCCATGTTGATGGAGACTTCAACCCACGAAGGGTAACGGTTGCGCGAGTCCACGGAGGGCTCCACCCACAAAGGGTAACGGTTGCGCGAGTCCACGGAGGGCTCCACCCACGAAGGGTCCACGAAGAAGCAACCACCCACAAAGGGTCCACGAAGAAGCAACCTTGTCTATCCCACCATGGCCATCGCCCACGAAGGACTTGCCTCACTAGGGTAGATCTTCACGAAGTAGGTGATCTCCTTGCCCTTACAAACTCCTTGGTTAAACTCCACAATCTTGTCGGAGGCTCCCAAGTGACACCTAGCCAATCTAGGAGACACCACTCTCCAAGAAGTAACAAATGGTGTGTAGGTAATGAACTCCTTTCTCTTGGGCTTCAAATGATAGTCTCCCCAACACTCAACTCTCTCTCATAGGATTTGGATTTTGTGGAAAGAACATTTGAGTGGAAAGCAACTTGGGGAAGGCTAGAGATCAAGATTCATATGGTAGGAATGGAATATCTTGGTCTCAACACATGAGTAGGTGGTTCTCTCTCAGAACATATGAGTTGGAATTGTGTATGTGTTCTGATGGCTCTCTCCACGAATGAAGAGGAGGTGGAGGGGTATATATAGCCTCCACACAAAATCCAACCATTACACACAGTTTTCCAATCTCGGTGGGACCGAATCAACAAACTTGGTCGGACCGAAAATGTAAACCTAGTGACCGTTAGAGATTTTCGGTGGGACTGACATGCAACTCGGTGGGACCGATATGGTTAGGGTTTGGGCATAACGTAATCTCGGTGAGACCGATTACACAAACTCGGTGAGACCGAATTTGGTAATTAGCTAACTAGAGAGTTGGTCAGGCAAACTCGGTGGGACCGATTTGCTCTTTCGGTGAGACCGAAAAGTTACAAAAAGGAAACACTGAATTTACATTGCAATCTCGGTGGGACCGATTCGCTCTTTCGGTGAGACCGAAAAGTTACGAAAGGGAAACAGAGAGTTTGCAATCCCATCTCGGTGAGACCGAGATCCCTATCGGTAGAACCGAATTGCTAGGGTTTGGCAGTGGCTTATGACAAGTGAAAATCGGTGGCGCCGGATAGAAAGAATCGGTAGGACCGAGTTTGGCTTAGGGTTTAGGTCATATGTGGATATGGGAAAGTAGTTGAGGGTTTTGGAGCATATCACTAAGCACATGAAGCAAGAGGCTCATTAAGCAACACCTCATCCCTCCTTGATAGTATTGGCTTTTCCTAAAGACTCAATGTGATGTTGGATCACTAAAATATAAAATGAAGAGTCTTGAGCTTTTGAGCATGAGCCAATCCTTTGTCCTTAGCATTTTGAGGGTTCCACTTTCACATCCATGCCATGCCAATCATTGAGCTTTCCTGGAATAATCATCTTGGAATAGCATTAGCTCAATGAGCTATATGTTGTTATGAATTACCAAAACCACCTAGGGATAGTTGCACTTTCACGGACCCTATGGGTTCGAGAACTATGTAGACATGACTGAGACACATCTCCGGTCAATAACCAATAGCGGAAACTGGATGTTCATATTGGATCCTACATATTCTACAAAGATCTTTATCAGTCAAACCACATAACAACATACGTTGTTCCCTTTGTCATCGGTATGTTACTTGCCCGAGATTCGATCGTTGGTATCTCAATACCTAGTTCAATCTTGTTACCGGCAAGTCTCTTTACTCATTCCATAATGCACTATCCCACAACTAACTCATTAGTTGCATTGATTGCAAGGCTTATAGTGATGTACATTACCGAGAGGGCCCAGAGATATCTCTCCGACAATCAGAGCGACAAATCCTAATCTGGATTTATGCCAACTCAACAAGTACCATTGGAGACACCTGTAGAGCACCTTTATAATCACCCAGTTACGTTGTGACATTTGGTAGCACACAAAGTGTTCCTCCGGTAATCGGGATTTGCATAATCTCATAGTCATAGGAACATGTATAAGTCATGTAGAAAGCAATAGCAGTAAACTAAAACGATCAAGTGCTAAGCTAACGGAATGGGTCAAGTCAATCACATCATTCTCCTAATGATGTGATCCCGTTTATCGAATGACAACTCATGTCTATGGTTAGGAAACATAACCATCCTTGATTAACGAGCTAGTCAAGTAGAGGCATACTAGTGACACTCTGTTTGTCTATGTATTCACACATGTATTATGTTTCTGGTTAATACAATTCTAGCATGAATAATAAACATTTATCATGAAATAAGGAAATAAATAATAACTTTATTATTGCCTCTAGGTCATATTTCCTTCACCAACTGCGTTGCGGCGTCAGCACGCGAGGTGTCAATGGTGGCCTCGATGGCGAGGTGCTCCTCCAAGATCTGGGGGTCGGCACAAATGGTAGCCATCGAGACCTCATCCGTGCGTGCGGCTGCGATTTGCTTCTCTTCTACCAAATGCTCCATGAGATCCTGGCTATACTGCGTGCACCATGGCTTAGGCCGGCGCTTATTTGGTGGAGGCGTCGGTGATTTGGGTGGAAGGTGTCGCGCTCGCACCGGCGGCCGGGGCATGTGGGATGTGGAAGGAGGAGGAGGATGGGGGTCAGGTGTGGATTACCTACCTGGATAGGCGAGGCGAGCAGCCTGAAGGAGGGTTGCCGGTGAGGAGGCGGTGCTGCAAGGAAGGAGTGAAGGATTCAACTTGGAAAGTAAGGCGGAAATAGGGGAAATGTGGCTTTTGGTAAGGGGAGGGAGCGGGGAGGTAGATATTTTCGCGGAAGCCGAAAATTTGGAATCGCTTTAGCGAAAAAACTGGCGCGCAAAGTGTCATCAGACACGGTCCCTTATTCAAAGTGGGCTGTGAACTGTAACCATCGCACCTTCTCGCGTAAGCCGTATGCGTACTATACTTCGACGTTGCTCCAAGATATTTTGTATTTCATCTCACACGGTTGGTTATAATAAATTGTGTGGGATCTACTTAATTTTTCGTCTCGATTTCAATTACATAATGCGGTCACTGCGGCCATGGACGGTGTTTGAATTGCTAGACCTTTTATCTGTAGTGAACATGCGACTATATGTGTGTCATAAAAGAATTAGAATTATTCAAGGTTTGTTTGGACATTTTTATGCATTAACCGAGTTTTCAATGCATTTATGTGCATAATTCAAATTTGAACTACATGCACATGCTCCAATGCATATAAATTGGTCAAAAAATCAAATCTTTGTCCTTGGGTGCATGCTTAGGTCCCATGCAAGATATGGGAATGAATGTCAAACACCCTGCCACCGTCACTCGGTCGCAAACATTGAGATACCTTGTTTATAAATTCTAGTAAATCCAAAACTTGTCTGAAATTCATGAAACTTGGCATGCTATCATGGAGCGGCGTCAACATGCTGTGGTAAATTTTTTGTCCCATTTGGGGCAGCTTTGGATATATGCTTCTCACAAACCAGAGCTTCTCACAACAAGCATGATGGTTTCGGTAGGAAACGCCCCACCTTTAAGGACGAAACGATATCCATTGCCTCTTATTGCTTTCAAATTTGTTCTCATGTCAACATAGAACAACAGGAGTGTTATGTTTTTTCGTGATTTTTTAGGGCTCGTTTGGACATTTTTTATGCATTAAGTGAGTTCTCAATGTATTTATGTGCATAATTCAAATTTGAACTACATGCACATGCTCTAATGTATATAAATTGGTTGAAATATCAAATTTGTGTCCTTGGGTGCATGCTTAGGTCCCATGCAAGAAATGGGAATGAATGTCAAACACCAGGGCATGGTCACTTGGGCGCAAATATTGAGATACCTAGTTTTTAAATTCTAATAAATCCAAACCCGTCCAAAATTCATGAAACTTGGCATGCTATCATGGAGCAGCATCAACATGTCATAGTAAATTTTTTGTCCCATTTGGGGCAGGTTTGGGGATATGCTTCTCACAAACCAGAGCTTCTCACAACAAGCGTGATGGTTTCGGTAGGGAACGTCCCACCTTTGGGGACGAAATTATATCCATTGCCTCTTATTGCTTTCAAATTTTTTTCTCGTGTCAACATAGAACAACAGGATTGTTGTGTCAATTTTTGGGATTTTTCGGGGTTCGTTTGGACATTTTTATGCATTGATTGAGTTTTCAATGCATTTATGTGCATAATTCAAATTTGAACTACATGCACATGATCTGATGCATATAAATTGGTTGAAAATTCAAATATGTGTCCTTGGGTGCATGCTTAGGTCCCATGCAAGAAATTGGAATGAATTTCAAACACCAGCGCAAAGTTGATTGTCGGCAAAACGTTGAGATACTTTGTATTTAAATTCTAGTAAATCCAAAACTCGTCTGAAATTCATGAAACTTGGCATGCTTTCATGGAATGGCATCAACATGCCGTGGTAAAATTTTAGTCCCATTTGGGGCAGGTTTGGGTATATGCTACTCACAAACCAAAGCTTCTCACAACAAGCATGATGGTTTCGGTAGGGAACGCCCCACCTTTGGGGACGCAACGATATCCATTGCCTCTTATTCCTTTCAAAAAAATTCTCGTGTCAACATAGAACAATAGGAGTGTTGTGTAATTTTTTGTTATTTTTTGGGGTTTGTTTGGACATTTTTATGCATTTATGTGCATAATTCAAATTTGAACTACATGCACATGCTCCAGTGCATATAAATTGGTCAAAAAATCAAATCTTTGTCCTTGGGTGCATGCTTAGGTCCCATGCAAGAAATGCGAATGAATGTCAAACACCCTGCCACCGTCACTCGGTCGGCAAAACATTGAGATACTTTGTTTTTAAATTCTAGTAAATTCAAAACTCGTCTGAAATTCATGAAACTTGGCATGATATAATGGAATGGCACCCGACATGTTGTGGTATTTTTCGTGTCCATTTTGAGAGAAGGTGCACTCGAATAACAGCCAACAAAGGCATTTTGAAAAAATAGCTACCACTTTAATATCTCAAACGTTTGTATAATTAAAACCATGTGCGTTATGTTAACCATTCACGTGACGCCACGTGCCTTTGTTTTAATGGCTATAGGATTTAATGGCTCTTGATCGCAAATGTTTTAGATAGAACGCCCGTAAGCAAAGTGAGAGCAGGATTTGTGCATCTCTTGAACACAAATGGTTCTTTTGGATGACCCGTGTGAACCACTTACAAACAATTTGGTGCAATTTGCATCTGTCATATTGGGTATGTTACCGTTTGTCAAACTAGAAAGATTGACATTTGTGGATCTAGTAACATTGCCATGTACCAACCTTGTAACACTGCGATTTGTCAAAATATGAAGCTAAAAATCACTAGCGGTATCTAATTTTTGCAACTAAAATTCAGTAATTAAGCATAGATGGAGGCGAGGAGGCATGTTCAGCCGGGCGTGCAGCAGGCGGCATAGTACTATTCAATTTGACAGTGGGTGGCGCAGTTCCCGATACAGCTTTAATGCAGACGAGGGAGAGGGTAGCGGTTCCCGAAATGTTGAACGGCCAATAATGCATCCTCCTTCAATTAGCATCGTGTGAATGCATGAGGGAAGTAATGGGAGGAGGACTGGGAAAAGAGGCAGCATGATGTGAATTCAACACAGTTTGCACTCATATAAAGGCGCCCCTCCATTCCAATGCATCTACCACATCGTACGCACCTAAGCATTTGCCTAAGCACGTACACTAATAAGCGCAAAAGTGCTCACTCTTGACCCATGGCGGTGATGCGCGCGAGCGGCCAGCGGCTGTGCCAGGTTGTCCATGACGCCGGCATGCGGCATGGCACCTTGGATCGTCTCCACATGGTGTTGGCGACCGGCTGGTGGATCGCCACCGTCGACACCAGCTACGACTCTCAGTACGACCAGATGATCGTTCGCACCACCAACATGTTCACCTTCGTCAATAAACTCGCAGACGACATCACTGTACTCCTCCAGCACGCGTGCCCAGGCTCCTCATTGCCTGCCACCCTAATCGGCCTCCATGGTCAGAACCTCTTTCAAGCACTGGTGGCCCTGTGACTGCCCGCCGACTCCATGAAGAATGTCCACCTGGATGTGACGCCCCCGATTTGACCGTACACTAATCATGCACACAAATGTGTACAACCAAGATCAGGGACTCACGGGAAGATATAACAACACAACTCTAAACACAAATTAAAATAATACAAGCTTTACAATACAAGCCAGGGGCCTCGAGGGCTCGAATACATAAGCTCGAATACACAAGAGTCCGCAAAAACAATAATATCTGAGTACATACATAAGTTAAATAAGTTTGCCTTAAGAAGGCTAGCACAAAAGTAGCAACGATCGAAAAGGCAAGGCCTCCTGCCTGGGACCTCCTAACTACTCCTCGAAGCCGAACTCCATGTAGAATCATCCTCGGGATCCTCAGGCTCCTGGACTCCCTCATATGATCGCAATAACCGGGAAAGGGGAAAAAGAAGTAACATAGCAACCGTGGGTACTCATCCAAAGTACTCGCAAGCAAGGATCTACAGTACATATGAATTGGTATCAATGAAATGGGTAGTATATGTGGACTGAACTGCAGAATGCCGGAATAAGAGGGGGATAGCTAGTCCTATTGAAGACTACGCTTCTGGCAGCCTCCATCTTGAAGCAGTAGATGAGAGTAGATGGTAAGTTAACCAAGTATCATCGCATAGCATAATCCTACCCGGCGATCCTCTCCTCGTCGCCCTGTTAGAGAGCGATCACCGGGTTGTATCTGGCACTTGGAAGGGTGTGTTTTATTAAGTATCCGGTTCTAGTTGTCATAAGGTCAAGGTACAACTCCGAGTCGTCCTTTTACCGAGGGACACAGCTATTCGAATAGATGAACTTCCCTGCAGGGGTGCACTACATTTCCCAACACGCTCGATCCCCTTTGTCCGGACACACTTTTCTGGGTCATGCTCGGCCTCAGAAGATCAACACGTCGTAGCCCTACCTAGGCACAACAGAGAGGTCAGCACGCCGTTCTAAATCCTATGGCGCAAGGGTCTAGGCCCATCGCCCATTGCACACCTGCATGTTGCATAGGTGGCCGGTGAGCAGACCTAGCCTCCCTTATACAAGAGCAGGCGTTCCAGTCCAACCCGGCACGCGCAGCTCAATCGCTGATGTCAAGAAGGCTTCGGCTGATACCACGATGTCGAGTGCCCATAACTGTTCGTGTGTAGTTGGTTAGTGCGTATAGGCCAGCGGCCAGACTCAGATCAAATACCCAGATCTCGTTAAGTTTGTTATTTTGAAATAACAGCGGACGCCGACCAGGGCCAGGCCCACCTCTCTCCTAGGCGGTCTCAACCTGCCCTGTCGCTCCGTCACAAAGTTCCACTCAGCGGGCCGTCGGGACAAATGTCCTTTCGGACCCAATCCATGAATCACTCGTAGGTACTCTACGAGCCGACCCGACTTTAGTCACCATAAGTATCATATAATATGTATATAAGTATATACCCGTGATCACCTCTCGAGTGATCATGGCCCAATAGTATAGAATGGCAGACGGACAAGAATGTAGGGCCACTGATGGTAAACTAGCATCCTATACTAAGCATTTAGGATTGCAGGTAAGGTATCAATAACTGTAGCAACAATGACAGGCTATGCATCAGAATAGGATAAACGGAAAGTAGTAACATGCTACACTACTCTAATGCAAGCAGTAGAGAGAAGAATAGGTGATATCTGGTGATCAAGGGGGGGCTTGCCTGGTTGCTCTGGCAAGAAGGACGTGTCGTCAAACACCGTAGTCGAACTGGGGTTAGCCGGCAGTCTCGGGGTCTACCGGAAAGAAGTAACGGAGAGGGAACACTATAAATAATAGAGCAATCAAAGTATCACAAAATGAGACGCGTCAATACGTTGTGCTAGGGGTGACCTAATGTAGGGATAAGTGATACCGGCAATGGGGAAAACATCTAGGAAAGTATTCCCGACGTTTCGCGTTTTTGGACGGACGGACCGGAGGGGGAAAGTTGCGTGTTTGCTATGCTAGGGATGTGTGGCGGATGAACGGGCTGCATATCCAGATTCGTCTTGGCGTTCTGAGCAACTTTCATGTACAAAGTATTTTCATCCAAGCTACGGATTATTTTATATTAATTTTCAAAGATTTAAACAATTTCTGGAATTTTTGGATTTATAATAATTCCAATTAAAAACAAAATATAATTTTGTCACCTAGTGCTATTCTAGCCTATGTGTATGACAGTGGGGGCCAGGGGGTGTGCTGAGTCAGCGGGTCAAAGGTCAAAGTTGACCAGTCAAAGGACAGGTGGGGTCCAGGTGTCATTGACTAAGCTAGTTTTAATTTAACTTAACATTTTATTTTAACAGAGCGGGGCCCATGTGTCAGTGTTAGTGGGTTAACTAATCCTAGTTACTAGTCCTAACTAAAAAACGAGGGGGATGCCCATAGGGCAGTGGCAGAAGCTGCCGGAGCAGCAGCAACCACCGTCGGCAACAGCACAGGCCGGAGCCAGCGAGCGGCGGCCGGAGCCAGCGAGACTGGGCAGCGGCGGCGGCACGCATGCGGGTGGTGGTGGCCGGAGGCGGTCAGGGCGGCGGCGGCGCTAGGCAGGCGAGCGGCCGTGGGTTGTGGGGAGGCGGGGTGTGGGCGCGCCGGCCAAACCAGGGACACAACAAGCAGCGGAGGGCGGCTCCGGAGCAGCCCTGCACGGCTCGGCGAGCATGGCCGGCCGGAGCAGGCGCGGCGGGGCGGAGGGGAGCCAGGCGGACGACCTGGGGAGGCGCCGCGAAAAAGGCCCGGGGAGAGCAGAGCGCGAGCGAGGCCAGTCGCGGCGTGCGTGAGCGCGTGCGGGGCGGCATCGAGCGGAAGCAGCTTCAACAAGCAGTAGCATCAGCGCATCGTAGGGGTGATAACGAGCAGGGCATGACCTCGGCGTCTACGGTAGCGACGTTCGGCGTCTACGGCAAACGGAGGAAGGGGAGAAGCGGGGGATCCAGTGAGGGGCTCACCTGGGAGCGCCGGAGAGGCTCGGTGAGGCTGGAGAGGGTCAGGGCGGTGCGAATCATGGCAGTGGCCGTGGTGGCCACGAGACAAGGAAGACCGGCGATGGCGCCGTGACGCGGTGGCTGCGTGATGGGAGGAGTGTGCGCGGACGATAGAGCCGAGGACGGAGCGGCCCCATGGTGTAGCTCTAGGCAGGGGCACCTCCGGCCACGAAGGCGACGAGGGCACCCCGACGATGGCTCGGGCACGAGCGGAGTTGAAAGGGAGAGAGGTAAGCGAGGGGATGGGACGAATGGGCGGCTAGGGTTTCAGAGGGAGGGCGAGGGTGGTGTTATCACATCCATGGAACTGCGGGATCAACGACATGTGTGCATCGGCGAGGCGAACGTGCGTGCTGCCTCCATGGCGATGGGGATGAACAGGAGGTTAGGGGAGATGGTGTAGTGGGCTGGACCAGCACCTGTAGTGAACGGGCCGCAAGTGCATACTGCTCTCTACCTTTTTCTTTGATTGCCATTTTGTTTCTTAATTCCTTTTCTGTTTTAAGTTACTTGGCAAAGCAAATGAATTTAGTTGCTTATGTTACCTTGCACAAAAATACAAGGTCATATTTTGCACTAGCACACAAAGTTTCAAATCATTCTGAAAGGCTGAAATATTTGTTTAAATTAAAAGGGGCCAAATTGTTTGTTGCCGATCCACAATTAAATAGGATAAGGGCATTCTAATAATTCAAATAATGTTGGTTTTATTTTTATAATTGCTTTGGGATTATTTTCAATATTATGAACTATTTTGTTTAATTATCTGAAGAAGTAGTTGACTTTATTATAAAACTTGAATTTAAACTTGATTTTTGAACAGGTGGTATTGTGGCTTAGTGAAGCACGATGACATGGCATAATTAGCAGTGGTTCACTTTAGCTAATTATTGGGGGTGTTAAAAATCTCCTCCACTACAAGAAATCTCGTCCCGAGATTTACGAGGTGGAGTAAGGGGGAAGTTTTGGTTATGAAAGTCTAACGGAACTTCTCGATCTTGGTTGCTCTTCTCGAAGAGGTTGATCCTTCTCGTTGATGTCTTCACGTCTCTAATTCAGGTTATCCTGATGAAGATGTCATCCTTTCTTTAGAATATCCATCGTACTTACGAATAGGGTAGAAGGGGGAAACTATAAGCACAGATGTCTGGAAGGATTGGCATCCGGTAGTTATCTTAGGTAAGGAGAATTTAGAAGCACCGGAAAAACATATCGAGGGTGACATAAGGTGGTTCAACAAGTTTCAACCAGGTGGGCATCTAGCTGAAGCCTAAAACATGTGATGAAGGGGTACAAAGCAATGAAGAATAATGTAGCATCTGATACCAGAATAGATCATCTCAAGGAAGATTGCTCGTGAATTACTTACGAAGCCAAGCGCAAGGAATAACTTTGGAAACATGGATGTATAGGAGAGTCAGGTTTCGATCCTGTGGAATTGTGGGTCATGGACCCACCATGTGGGTTAAAAGTAGGATGAGTGGTGACATCGTCATGATAGCAAGGCATGTCAGAGGGTAGCATGTCATTATGTCGGCAACAATGTCGGTACCAAGGGCGAGGGACGAAGAGAACCATTTTCCTGCTCGTTGAATGAGGCGGACCAATAGGCAAAGTTCTCGTCCATCGGTGGCTACCGGAATGTCATCAACAATAGTAACAGGGTCTTGCTGACAGAATTGTACACCGAGGTGTTTACATAAGCAGGAGAATATTACTGCTTAGATAATATAGATCACAAGAAACGTTAAACCAACCAATGGAAAGGAAAATATGGTTATCAGATTAAACAGAACAATGGAAAGGAAAATGTGTTTAAACACATATCTCAAGGGTATATCCTTCCCAAGGAGAAGTAGAGCATGATATCCATGACAGGATATAATGTAGAGAACTCTTTAGGTAGGGGAGAGAAATTTCATGAAATTACCCATACAACGGTGTTTGGATAATTGAGCAGGAAACATTTAGCATTGGGCTTCAAATGTTCTTGTTGAAAATCGGAATACCATAGACATGCTTCGAGAGAGCATTGACATGGTCAACAAGTGAAGATCAAACTTTGGAAACACAAAGGACCCATGAGGAATAACTTGTAGAATAAGTCTTACAATTTCCTCATGGAAGAATGGATAACCTTGCTGAAAAGGAATCTATAACAACAGGGCCTCGGGCCAGGTGTGCTAGGCACGGCATCACCTTACCGGGTCACATAAAGACCAACGTGATAACTCTTGGAAATATGTACCAACCATCATATCTGGCCGAGATTCAAATCTGATTGGTGTCAAGATATCTCAAACTTGGGATGCCTGAGAAGAAAGGTGCAACAGAAATTGTCGAGATGACATTGTAAGACTCTCGGGAATTGAACTATGGAAGCGAGTTTCGTAACAAGAGTTCATCATTAAATCAAGGAAAGGCGAGGAGGTGGCCGATTAACTCAGCGACAATTCATTGAGATTTTCAAAAGATGGATTTCCACACTTATGTGAACAAGGAGATAACATTTGTCATATCAAATGATAGCATGATGTATGCTAGAGGAAAAACATACGCAATTAAATATCGGCTGAAAGGTGCACCTGATATATGGGCTTAGGTAGTACGATCAATGTTAGAATGGTGATTCGATAACCAATGGACTAAGAATGTAATGTCGACCATTAACTTCAAAGCAATATGGTTGCTAGAACTTTTGAATTCGCACATCATAGTTCAATTGTGGGTTTTCCGGTTAGAAACAACACGGGGGCCAAGGAAGGAATGGTGATGGTAATAAGTATCACTTATATCAAGACTTCTTAAAGAGGTGGTGAATTTCTCACAACATTCTTGATATATAAGATGGTATTACTTTAAGGTAGGACATAAGATAAGCTAGATAGCTAGGAACTCAAGGTACAATCACACCACTAACAATTTTATGTTGGAAAGAAGGCAAGGAAGTAGTCGATGACAACACAAATTACCAAGGGACAAGGATGGTATTATGCATAAAGAATTCAATAGATATCTTGGAAGAGCTCAGAATGTTGATGATGATCACGACACATTTTTCGAGAGATTTCAAGATGTAATCGATCGGCGATGACACAAAGTCAAAGGAATGATGAAGCAACATGTTATTGAAACCATGGGTACAATACAAACTCGAAATCAAGCTTGTTGTTCAAGGCGAAATGATATGACGAGGAAAATCGACGTAATCTTAGCTCATCGTCGAAAGTGGTGCTCCGGAAATAAGGACCAGGTATCACAGTTAAAAATCAGCACATTACTGATATAACCGATCAGGCTAGAACTGACGTGATCGAGTACAAAGTCATAAGGAAAGAAGATTACTAATAGTTGTTCAATCGAGATGCGTACTCGATTCAGTTATCGGTGTCCTTGAGTGTTTAATGACTCAGAGCCCGTGAAAAAATTAGAATCAGTGAGAATGTAGTACTTGATGGAGAACTCATAAGAAGTTATGCAGTTCCATGATATTCTCAAGATACCAGAGTGTAATACTCGACAGAAGATCGGCATAGGGGTTGCGGAGATGTATTGATCTGCAGAAGACAAGTTTTTTTACTTGCCTGGGAAATGGAATCAAGGAGAAAATATGGTCGGAACCGCGATTGCAAAGGATCAATTCACAGATACCATATGTTATTATATCAACGAAATAGTTATTATTACAAGAAGCTTCCATGGTAGAATCTACATCGTGTCCATGGGCAATGAACAAAAAGTTCAAGGTCGAATCCCACTTCTTCAATCTATAACCTTCCATTTACCCCCCGTTTTTGAAGTTGTAGTGTTGAAAAGTTATCTGACGAAGCATCAGTAGGGTATAACCCGCATAACTTTTGGGATCACATAGATTAGGGAAGGCATATGTTCAACCCATCGGGGCATCTTAGGAACATATACCACAACTTCAGGAGTCATTAAAACAAGCTTGAAAGTAGAGCATGGTTGGCCAAATCAAGGAATATGATTTACCAATGGCATTATGTATCAGGGAAAGAACTTCCAAAGTGATTGAATATGAAGGACGTTGTCGGATAAAATACAACAAAGGATCCGATGGTCCCCAAGGGATCTGATGTGAGCATCGGTACCCAACCAGATGGAGAAAGAATGCAAGGAGATTAGATTATAGAAACAACTGACTAACTCAAAGTTCAAATGCAAAGGAATTATGAATTCCAAGACAAGAGATCAGAAGTAATGCTCTGATTAGGGATGAATAAGTTGAATAGCCTTAGGGGTACAATCGATGGCAAAATTTGATTGGTCGAGATCCAGCTCATGTTTAAAATGACGTCTGAGTCAAAAGGATGAATTCTAGGATCTGATTGAGGATTGCGAGCATTCGCAACATATTGAATCAATGGACTCAAAATGATAGTGAGAAAGGCTGCCAATAAGATTACTATACTTATGGGAGTAACCATAATGCAAGCAAGGAAGAATTTCAAGAGAAATAAGCTGGTAGGGTTTTTCAGATGATCGAATATTATTTCGAAGACCTTAGTGAAACACATAAACAACTGGGAATGAGGGGATACTCCGTAAGTGAGAGGAATTATCCGTAAGGGTATTCATGTGATAAAGAACTGCAAGGCAGTAAGCTCAAAGGATTCTCGGAACAACGGAAAGAAGTTCAGGACATCTTGTAATCACAAGATCAATAGGATGGAATGTAAGAATGGAAGGTGTTATGCAGTTATCAATAAGGATATAATAGTGGTAGAGAATTTGCAAAGGTGGTGGGTACAAGTTTCTCGGGAGAACATCGTAGAGTAACCTCGGAATCTTCTCGTGCAGCAGACGATCATCGGTAATAAGGTGCTCTCCAGGTGAAAGTGATCACGAGATCCTAATGTTAGATTTAGCAAAATTCATTTAACCCAAATAGAAGAGAGATCAGAGTCCCAGAGTAAAGATCGAGGAGTAAAAGATCCTAATACCACCCAATGGCAATGCGGGCCCGTAAGACACACAACCATGTTAGTAAAAGTTTTGCAATGTCTAGACAGGACTTCCGCCAAGGAGTGTGGAAGGGGGATTCCTACAGCAGTCGGCTCTGATACCAGCTTGTGACGCCCCCGATTTGACCATACACTAATCATGCACGCAAATGTGTACGACCAAGATCAGGGACTCACGGGAAGATATCACAACACAACTCTAGACACAAATTAAAATAATACAAGCTTTATAATACAAGACAGGGGCCTCGAGGGCTCGAATACATAAGCTCGAATACACAAGAGTCAGCAAAAACAATAATATCTGAGTACAGACATAAGTTAAACAAGTTTGCCTTAAGAAGGCTAGCACAAAAGTAGCAACGATCCAAAAGGCAAGGCCTCATGCCTGGTGATAACCCACAAGTATAGGGGATCGCAATAGTTTTCGAGGGTAGAGTATTCAACCCAAATTTATTGATTCGACACAAGGGGGGCCAAAGAATATTCTCAAGTATTAGCAGCTGAGTTGTCAATTCAACCACACCTAGAAACTTAGTATCTGCAGCAAAGTGTTTAGTAGCAAAGTAATATGATAGTAGTGGTAACGGTAGCAAAAGGTAATGATAGCAAAAGTAATGTTTTTGGTATTTTGTAGTGATGATAGCAATAGCAACGGAAAAGTAAATAAGCGAAGAACAATATATGGAAAGCTCGTAGGCAATGGATCGGTGATAGAGAATTATGCTGGATGCGGTTCATCATGTAACAGTCATAACCTAGGGTGACACAGAACTAGCTCTAGTTCATCGAAGTAATGTAGGCATGTATTCTGAATATAGTCATACATGCTTATGGAAAAGAACTTGCACGACATCTTTTGTCCTACCCTCCCGTGGCAGCGGGGTCCTTATAGAAACTAAGGGATATTAAGGCCTCCTTTTAATAGAGAACCGGAACAAAGCATTAACACATAGTGAATACATGAACTCCTCAAACTACGGTCATCACCGGTAAGTATCCCGATTATTGTCACTTCGGGGTTAACGGATCATAACACATAATAGGTGACTATAGACTTGCAAGATAGGATCAAGAACACTCATATATTGATGAAAACATAATAGGTTCAGATCTAAAATCATGGCACTCGGGCCCTAGTGACAAGCATTAAGCGTAGCAAAGTCATAGCAACATCAATCTCAGAACATAGTGGATACTAGGTATCAAACCCTAACAAAACTAACTTGATTACATGATAGATCCCATCCAACCCATCACCGTCCAGCAAGCCTACGATGGAATTACTCACACACGGTGGTGAGCATCATGAAATTGGTGATGGAGGATGGTTGATGATGACGATGGCGACGGATTCCCCTCTTCGGAGCCCCGAACGGACTCCAGATCAGCCCTCCCGAGAGGTTTTAGGGCTTGGCGGTGGCTCCGTATCGTAAAACGTGATGACTTTTCTCTCTGATTTTTCTCTCCCTGAAACACAATATATGGAGTTGGAGTCAGAGAGGCAACAGGGGGCCCATGAGGTAGGGGGGCGCGCCCCCACCCTTGTGGAGAGGTGGTGGGCCCCCTGGCCTTCATCTTTTGCATGTATTTTTCATATTTTCTGAAAAGTTTCTTCGTGAAGTTTCACATCATTCCGAGAACGTTTGTTCCTGCACATAAATAACACCATGGTAATTCTGCTGAAAACAGCGTTAGTCCGGGTTAGTTCCGTTCAAATCATGCAAGTTAGAGTCCAAAACAAGGGCAAAAGTGTTTGGAAAAGTAGATACGACAGAGACGTATCAACTCCCCCAAGCTTAAACCTTTGCTTGTCCTCAAGCAATTCAGTTGACAAACTGAAAGTGATAAAGAAACACGTTTACAAACTCTGTTTGCTCTTGTTGTTATAAATATGTAAAGCCAGCATTCAAGTTTTCAGCAAAGATTATAACTAACCACATTCGCAATAACGCATAGGTCTGAAGTTTACTCATATCAATAGCATAATCAACTAGCGAGCAATAATAATAAATCTCGGATGACAACACTTTCTCAAAACAATCATAATATGATATAACAAGGTGGTATCTCGCTAGCCCTTTCTGAGACCGCAAAACATAAATGCAGAGCACCTTTAAAGACCAAGGACTGACTAGACATTGTAATTCATGGTAAAAGAGATCCAGTCAAGTCATACTCAATGTAAACTAACAATAATGAATGCAAATGACAGCGGTGCTCTCCAACTGGTGCTTTTTAAGAAGAGGATGATGACTCAGCATAAAAGTAAATAGATAGGCCCTTTGCAGAGGGAAGCAGGGATTTGTAGAGGAGCCAGAGCTCGGTTTTGAAACAGAGGTGAATGATATTTTGAGCAGTATACTTTCATTGTCAACATAACAACCAAGAGATGGCGATATCTTCCATGCTACACACATTATAGGCGGTTCCCAAACAGAATGGTAAAGTTTATACTCCCCCTTCCACCAACAAGCATCAATCCATGGCTTGCTCGAAACAACGAGTGCCTCCAACTAACAAGAGTCCAAGGGGGAGTTTTGTTTGCAATTATTTTGATTTAGTTTGCATAAAGCATGGGACTGGGCATCCCGGTGACCACCCATTTATCTCGTGAGGGAGGAGCGGAGTCCACTCCTCTTGAGAATAACCCGCCTAACATGGAAGATACAGACAACCCTAGGTGATATATGAGCTATTAGAGCATACAAAACAGGATATTTATTTGAAGGTTTAGAGTTTGGCACATACAAATTTACTTGGAACGGCAGGTAGATACCGTATATAGGCAGGTATAGTGGACTCATGTGGAATAACTTTGGGGTTTAAGGAGTTTGGATGCACAAGCAGTATTCCCGCTTAGTACAGGTGAAGGCTAGCAAAAGACTGGGAAGCAACAAACTAGAGAGCGACAACAGTCATGAACATGCATTAAAATTAATCAACATCGAATGCAAGCATGAGTAGGATATAATCCACCATGAACATAAATATTGTGAAGGCTATGTTAATTTTGTTTCAACTACATGCGTGAACATGCGCCAAGTCAAGTCACTTATATCATTCAAAGGAGGATACCACCCTATCATACCACATCATAACATAGCATGTTGGCACGCAAGGTAAACCCTTATAACTCATAGCTAATCAAGCATGGCACAAGAAACTATGATCTCTATTTGTCATTGCAAGCATGTTTATTCATAATAGGCTGAATCAGGAACGATGAACTAATCATATTTACAAAAACAAAAGAGGTCGAGTTCATACCAGCTTTTCTCATCTCAGCCAGTCCATCATATATTATCATAATTGCCTTTCACTTGCACGACCGAACGATGTGAATAATAATAATAGTGCACGTGCATTGGACTAAGCTGGAATCTGCAGGCATTCAATAAACAGGAGAAGACAAGGCAATATGGGCTGTTTTGTCAGATAAATAGTAATGCGTATAAGAGCCACTTCAACAATTTAATTATGGTCTTCTCCTATCGACCCCCAAAGAAAAGAAATGAAATAAAACTATTTACACGGGAAAGCTCCCAACAAGCAAAAGAAGAACAGGAAATCTTTTTGGGTTTTCTTTTTAATTAGTACTACAAGCATGGAAATTAAACTAATTAAAAGCTACAACAAATTTTTTGGTTTTTCTTAAGGTTTATTAATTAAACACACAAGAAGAAAGCATAAAAAGGAAATTAAACTAGCATGGATGATACAATGAAAAAGTATGAGCACCGATATCTAGCAATGAGTGTGTGAACATAAATGTAATATCGGTGGGAAATGCGTACTCCCCCAAGATTAGGATTTTGGCCTAAGTTGGTCTATGTCCACGGCTGGCCTGGTGGATATCCATAATAGTAGTTGGGATCGTACTAAGAAGAAGAATATGAAGACTTCGATTGCCACTGGCTGACAATCATCTCCGGGTCCCACTGGTAATTAGACTGTCGTGGAGGATCAACTTGTGGTTCCGGCTCTGGCTCCATGGCTGGTGAAGGGTTCCGATAGGCATGAATAGCCTTTAATGGAACAAGGTACTGGCCTACAGATAAATCAACCAAAGAAGTGGTAGGCAGGGTAATAGTCTCAGGATGATGTTTATTAAACAACAATTGGTATTTAAGCTCTCCTTCCCTATTCTTAACAATAAAATCATGTGCCACCATACCTTTATAATCTAGATAAACACGAGGCAACACCTTTTCTTCCTTCTCATAATGCCTAATGGGTATGTTAAAATGTGCAGCTAGGCATGAAGCATAGATGCCTCCAAAGATGGGGCCCTTGGTATGGTTCAGACTTAACCGTTAAGCAATAATGCCACCTATACTAACAGAGTTATCACCGTATAAACCGTGGAGCAAAATAATAATATTAGGGATACTAAGGTTTTCACAGTTTCCGCGACCAATTAAACAACGACTAGCAAATAATGCAAAGTAACGTAAAACAGGAAAATGTATGCTAGTGATTCGTGCATCAGAAACCTTCCTTGTTTCCCCTACAGTGATAGTATCAATAAACCCCTCCACATCATCGTGATGTGGTTCTTCTGTCTTGCCCTCAAAAGGGACTAAACAAACCAGACAAAAATCATAGAGTGACATCTCCTTATGCTCATCATATAAATGAAACTCCACCATAGGTGGTGAGCTCCTAGAATGGAAATGAAAGTTTTGCACAAAGGTATTTGTGAGTAAGAGATACCGATCGCATTGGTCGCGGAGGAAAGCGGTGAGGCCTGCATTCTTATCCAATTCATGAAAATCTTCAGAAATACCGGCTGCTCTCAAGAAATCATCTAAAGGCCATTCACACGCCCGAACCTCCGCGGTGCGAGGCAGATTATACTTAGGCTTTGGTGCCTTTTCCTTCGAGCTTTGGCTCAATGAGCCCCTCAAAAGTCTCCTCATCATTTTCTGAAAAATTCTGAAAATTTTAGTAACTTCAAAATAAAAGTAAACCAAACTCAATAATATTGATAGGAACTACTCCTACAAGTGGCTAGGGCCTATATCATGCATCAAAACTACTTTTGACCATATAAATTTGACATGCAAGCTCAAGAACAAGGTCACCTAAACAGCAAAAATATGCAATGAATAAAGCACTAGAACAAAAACTAATTGGACCAATGGAGGAGTCACATACCAAGGAACAATCTCCCCAAGCAGTTTTGTGAGAGGTGCTTTGAGCAAGGAGATCGAAAATGGCAGCAAAACGAGCTTGGACTCGGGTTTGAGCTGGTTATTCGTGTTTGTGGCAGGAAGAAGAAGTGTATGGGTGAAGGGATAAGTGGAGGAGGGCCACAGTGGGGCCACGAGGCAGGGGCGCGTGCCCAGGGGGGTAGGGCGTGCCCTCCACCCTCGTGGGCAGGTGGTTGACCCCCCTACTGTGTTCTCAGTGCCAAATATTCTCAAATATTCTGGAAAAATCATATTTAAATTTCAGGGCATTTGGAGAACTTTTATTTTTGAGGTATTTTTATATTGCACAGATAATCAGATAACAGACAGAAAATATTTATTTTTATTTTATTTAATATAAATAACAAAAAGTAAAAGTGGGGTACAGAAGGTTGTGCCTTCTAGTTTCATCCATCTCATGATCATCAAAAGGAATCCACTAACAAGGTTGATCAAGTCTTGTTAACGAACTCATTCCGAATAACATGGAATCGGAGAAATTTCGAATAACACTATGTTACCTCAACGGGGATATGCACAGCCCCAATAATAAGAATATCATATTTCTTCTTGACAATAGGAAGAGGAAATTCAAAACCTCCAAATATAATCGATGGAATTTTTTCAATAGAATTGATACTATGAACTTGAGGTTGTTTCCTCAGAAAGTGTACCGTATGCTCATTACCATTAACATGAAAAGTGACATTGCCTTTCAATAACAGCCCCTACAGTATTCAAAAAGGGTCTTCCAAGAATAATAGACATAGTATCATCCTCAGGAATATCAAGAATAACAAAGTCTGCTAAAATAGTAACGTTTGCAACTACAACAGGCACATCCTCGCAAATACCGACGGGTATAGCAGTTGATTTATCAGCCATTTGCAAAGATATTTCAGTAGGTGCCAACTTATTCAAGTCAAGTCTATGATATAAAGAGAGAGGCATAACACTAACACCGGCTCCAAGATCATAGAAAGCAGTTTTAACATAGTTTCTTTTAATGGAGCATGGTATAGTTGGTACACCGGGATCTCCAAGTTTCTTTGGTATTCCACCCTTAAAAGTATAATTAGCAAGCATGGTGGAAATTTCAGCTTCTTGTATCTTTCTTTTATTTGTAATAATATCTTTCTTGTACTTAGCATAAGGATTGGTTTTGAGCATATCAGTTAATCCCATACGCAAAAAGATAGGTCTAATCATTTCAGTAAAGCGCTCAAAATCCTCATCATCCTTTTTCTTGGATGGTTTGGGAGGAAAAGGCATGGGTTTCTGAACCCAATGCTCTCTTTCTTTACCATGTTTCCTAGCAACAAAGTCTTTCTTATCATAATGTTGATTCTTTGATTTTGGGTTATCAAGATCAACAGCAGGTTCAATTTCTATGTCATTATCATTACTAGGTTGAGCATCATTATGAACATTATCATTAACATTATCACTAGTTTCAGGTTCATTACCAGATTGAGTTTCAGCATCAGAAATAGAAATATCATTTGGATTCTCAGGTGTTTCAGTAATAGGTTCACTAGAAGCATGCAAAGTCCTATCATTTTTCTATTTCTTCTTTTTAGAAGAACTAGGTACATCTATATTATTTCTCTGAGAATCTTGCTCAATTCTCTTAGGGTGGCCTTCAGGATACAAAGGTTCCTGAGTCATTCTACCAGTTCTAGTGGCCCCTCTAACAACATTATCATTATCTTTACTATTCAATTCATTGAGAAAATCATTTTGAGATTTAAGTACTTGTTCTACTTGAGTGGTAACCATAGAAGCATGTTTGCTAATAAGTTTAAGTTCACCTATGACATTAGCCATATAATCACCCAAGTGTTCAAGCATATTTGAATTGTATTTCAATTGTCTACCAAAATAAGCATTAAAATCTTCTTGCTTAGCCATAAATTTATCAAACTCATCTAAGCATGGGCTAGCAAATTTAGTAAATGGGATTTCAGCTTTATCATACATATAGAGAGAATTTACCTTTACTACCTGTGTCGGGTTATCAAGACCATGAGTTTCTTCAATAGGTAATGGATTAAGATTATATGTTGCTTCAACAGGCGGTAAATTAAGACCATGTAGTTCTTCAATAGGAGGTAAATTCTTAACATCTTCAGCTTTAATACATTTTTCTTTCATAGATTTCTTTGCCTCTTGCATATCTTCAGGACTGAGAAATAGAATACCCCTCTTCTTCGGAGTTGGTTTAAGAATTGGCTCAGGAATTGGCTTTGGAGGTGTCCAATTGTTTTCATTTGTCAACATATTATTCAATAGAATTTCAGCTTCATCCGGTGTTCTTTCCCTGAAAACAGAACCAGCACAACTATCTAGGTAATCTCTGGAGGCATCGGTTAGTCCATTATAAAAGATATCAAGTATTTCATTTTTCTTAAGAGGGTAATCAGGCAAAGCATTAAGGAATTGGAGAAGCCTCCCCCAAGCTTGTAGGAGACTCTCTTCTTCAATTTGCACAAAATTCTATATATCCCTTAAAGCATCTTGTTTCTTATGAGCAGGGAAATATTTAGCAGAGAAGTAATAAATCGTATCCTGGGGACTACGCACACAACCAGGATCAAGAGAATTAAACCATATCTTAGCATCACCCTTTAATGAGAACGGAAATATTTTAAGGATGTAAAAGTAACGAGTTCTCTCATCTTTAGTGAACAGGGTGGCTATATCATTCAATTTAGTAAGATGTGCCACAACAGTTTAAGATTCATAACCATGAAAAGGATCATATTCAAACAAAGTAATTATATTAGGATCAACAGAGAATTCATAATCCTTATCAGTAACAAAGATAGGTGAAGTAGCAAAAGCAGGGTCAGGTTTCATTCTAGCATTTAGAGATTGCTTATTCCATTTAGCTAATAGCCTTTTGAGTTCATTTCTATTTTTGCAAGCTAAAATGGCTAAAGAAGCTTCTTGATAAAAAAACATAACCCTTAGGAATAACAAGTGATTCTTCATCATCACTTTCATCAGTATCATCAGATTCAATATTTTCAATCTCTCTAGCCCTAGCAAGTTGTTCGTCAAGAAAATCACTAAGTGGCATAGTAGTATCAGGCATAGAGGTAGTTTCATCATAAGTATCATGCATAGCAGAAGTGGCATCATCAATAACATGCGACATATCAGAACGAATAGCAGAAGCAGGTGTAGGTGTCGCAAGCTTACTCAAAACAGAAGGTGAATCAAGTGCAGAGCTAGATGACAGTTCCTTACCTCCCCTCGTAGCTGAGGGATAGATCTTGGTTTTTGGATCTCTAAAGTTCTTCATAATGATAAGCAAATATATATCCCAAGTGACTCAAAGAATAGAGCTATGCTCCCCGGCAACGGCGCCAGAAAATAGTTTTCATAACCCACAAGTATAGGGGATCGCAACAGTTTTTGAGGGTAGAGTATTCAACCCAAATTTATTGATTCGACACAAGGGGAGCCAAAGAATATTCTCAAGTATTAGCAGCTGAGTTGTCAATTCAACCACACCTAGAAACTTAGTATCTGCAGCAAAGTGTTTAGTAGCAAAGTAATATGATAGTAGTGGTAGCAAAAGATAATGATAGCAAAAGTAATGTTTTTGGTATTTTGTAGTGATGATAGTAATAGCAACGGAAAAGTAAATAAGCGAAGAACAATATATGGAAAGCTCGTAGGCAATGGATCGGTAATAGAGAATTATGCTGAATGTGGTTCATCATGTAACAGTCATAACCTAGGGTGACACAGAACTAGCTCCAGTTCATCAATATAAAGTAGGCATGTATTCTGAATATAGTCATACGTGCTTATGGAGAAGAACTTGCATGACATCTTTTATCCTACCCTCCCGTGGCAGCGGGGCCCTTATAGAAACTAAGGGATATTAAGGCCTCCCTTTAATAGAGAACCGGAACAAAGCATTAACACATAGTGAATACATGAACTCCTCAAACTACGGTCATCACCGGTAAGTATCCCGATTATTGTCACTTCGTAGTTAACGGATCATAACATATAATAGGTGACTATAGACTTGCAAGATAGGATCAAGAACACTCATATATTGATGAAAACATAATAGGTTCAGATCTGAAATCATGGCACTCGGGCCCTAGTGACAAGCATTAAGCATAGCAAAGTCATAGCAACATCAATCTCGGAACATAGTGGATACAAGGGATCAAACCCTAACAAAACTAACTCAATTACATGATAGATCACATCCAACCCATCACCGTCCAGCAAGCCTACTATGGAATTACTCATGCATGACGGTGAGCATCATGAAATTGGTGATGGAGGATGGTTGATGATGACGATGACGATGGATTCCCCTCTCTGGAGCCCCGAACGGACTCCAGATCAGCCCTCCCGAGAGGTTTTAGGGCTTGGCGGCGGCTCCGTATCATAAAACACGATGATTTCTTCTCTCTGGTTTTTTTCTCCCCGAAACACAATATATGGAGTTGGAGTCGGCGAGGCAACAGGGGGGCCACGAGGTAGGGGGCGCCCTTAGGGGGGGCAAGCGCGCCCCCACCCTCGTGGAGAGGTGATAGGCCCCCTGGCCTTCATCCTTTGGAGGTATTTTTCATATTTTCTGAAAAGTTGCTCCGTGAAGTTTCAGGTCATTCTGAGAACGTTTGTTCCTGCACATAAATAACACCATGGTAATTCTGCTAAAAACAGCATCAGTCTGGGTTAGTTCCATTCAAATCATGCAAGTTAGAGTCCAAAATAAGGGCAAAAGTGTTTGGAGAAGTAGATACGACGGAGACGTATCACCTGGGACCTCCTAACTACTCCTCGAAGCCGAACTCCATGTAGAATCATCCTCGGGATCCTCTGGCTCCTGGACTCCCTCATATGATCGCTCCCTCATATAATCGCAATAACCGGGAAAGGGGAAAAAGAAGTAACATAGCAACCCTGAGTACTCATTCAAAGTGCTCGCAAGGAAGGATCTACACTACATATGCATTGGTATCAATGAAATGGGTAGTATATGTGGACTGAACTGCAGAATGTCGGAATAAGAGGGGGATAGCTAGTCCTATCGAAGACTACGCTTCTGGCAGCCTCCATCTTGAAGCAGTAGAAGAGAGTTGATGGTAAGTTAACCAAGTATCATCGCATAGCATAATCCTACCCAGAGATCCTTTCCTCGTCGCCCTGTTAGAGAGCGATCACCAGGTTGTATCTGGCACTTGGAAGGGTGTGTTTTATTAAGTATCCGGTTCTAGTTGTCATAAGGTCAAGGTATAACTCTGGGTCGTCCTTTTACCGAGGGGCATGACTATTCGAATAGCTTCCCTGCAGGGGTGCACCACATTTCCCAACATGCTCCATCCCCTTTGTCTGGACACACTTTTCTGGGTCATGCCAGGCCTCGTAAGATCAACACGTCGCAGCCCTATCTAGGCACAACAGAGAGGTCAGCACGCTGGTCTAAATCCTATGGCGCAGGGGTCTGGGCCCATCGCCCATTGCACACCTGCACGTTGCGTACGCGGCCGGCGAGAAGACCTAGCCTTCCGTATAAAAGAGCAGGCGTTCCAGTCGAACCCGACGCATGCCACTCAGTCGCTGATGTCAAGAAGGTTTCAGTTGATACCACGACGTCGAGTGCCCATAATTGTTCCTGCGTAGTTGGTTAGTGCGTATAGGCCAGTGGAGGACTCAGATCAAATACCCAGATCTCGTTAAGCATGTTATTTTGAAATAACCGCGGACGCCCATCAGGGCCAGGCCCACCTCTCTCCTAGGAGGTCTTAACCTGCCCTGTCGCGCCGCCACAAAGATCCACTCAGAGGGCCGTCAGGACAAACGTCCTTTCAGACCCAATCCGTAAATCACTCATGGGTACTCTACGAGCCGACCCGACTTTAGTCACCACAAGTATCATATAATATGTATATAAGTATATACCCGTGATCACCTCCTGAGTGATCACGGCCCGATAGTATAGCATGGCAAACGGACAAGAATGTAGGGCCACTGATGGTAAACTAGCATCCTATAGTAAGCATTTAGCATTGCATGTAAGGTATCAATAACTGTAGCAACAATGATAGGCTATGCATCAGAATAGGATAAACGGAAAGCATTAACATGCTACACTACTCTAATGCAAGCATTAGAGAGAAAAATAGGCGATATCTGGTAATCAAGGGGGAGGGGCTTGCCTGGTTGCTCTAGCAAGAAGGACATGTCGTCAACACCGTAGTCGAACTGGGGATAGCCGGCAGTCTTGGGGTCTACCAGAAATAAGTAACGGAGAGGGAACACAATAAATAACAAAGCAATCAAAGTATCACAAAGCGAGACGCGTCAATACATTGTGCTAGGGGTGACCTAACGCAGGGATAAGTGATACCGGCAAAGGGGAAAAATATCCAGGAAAGTATTCCCAACGTTTCGCGTTTTCGGACGGACGGACCGGAGGGGGAAAGTTGTGAGTTTGCTATGCTAGGGATGTGTGGTAGACGAATAGGATGCGTATCCAGATTCGTCTCGTCGTTCTGAGCAACTTTCATGTACAAAGTATTTTCATCCGAGCTACGGATTATTTTATATTAATTTTCAAAAATTTAAACAATTTCTAGAATTTCTGGATTTATAATAATTCGAATTAAAAACAGAATATACTTTTGTCACCTAGTGCTATTCTAGCCTATGTGTGTTACAGTGGGGCCAGGGGGTGTGCTGAGTCAGCGGGTCAAAGGTTAAAGTTGACCAGTCAAAGGGCAGGTGGGGTCCAGGTGTCATTGACTTAGCTAGTTTTAATTTAACTTAACATTTTATTTTAACAGAGTGGGACCCACGTGTCAGTGTTAGTGGGTTAACTAATCCTAATTACAAGTCCTAACTAACAAAACTAGGGGGATGCCAAGAGGGCAGTGGCAGAAACTACCGGAGCAGCAACAGCCACCGTCGGCAGCAGCATAGGCCGCGGGCGCACGGCGGTCAGAGCAGCGAGCGGCGGCCAGAGCCAGCGAGGCTGGGCAGCGGCTGCGGTGTGTAGGCGGGTGGTGGTGGCCGGAGGCGGTCAGGACGGCGGCAGCACTAGGCAGGCGAGCGGCTGTGGGGTGGGCGCGGTTTGGTGGGGAGGTGGGGTGCGGGCATGCCGGCCAAATCGGGGATGCAACAAGCAGCGGAGGGCGGCTCTGGAGCAGCCCGGCACGGCTCGGCGAGCATGGCCGGCCGGAGCAGGCGCGGCGGGATGGAGGGGAGCCGGGCGGGCGACCTGGGGAGGCGCCGCGACAGAGGCCCGGGGTGAGCAGAGCGCGAGCGAGGCAAGTCGCGGTGAGTGTGAGCACGTGCGGGGCGGCATCGAGAGGCAGCAGCTTCAACAAGCAGTAGCATCAGCGCGTCGTAGGGGGGAGATTAGGAGCAGGGCGCGACCTCGGCGTCTACGGCAGCGACGTTTGGCGTCTACGACAAATGGAGGGAGGGGCGAAGCGGGTGATCCGGTGGGAGGCTCACCTGGGAGCCCCGGAGAGGCTCGGTGAGGCTGGAGAGGGTCGGGGCGGTGCGAATCGCGGCGATGGCCGTGGTGGCCACGAGACGAGGAAGACCGGCGATGGCGCCGTGACGCGGCAGCTTCGTGATGGGAAGAGTGTGCGTGGACGATGGAGCCGAGGACGGAGGAGCCCCATGGTGGTAGCTCGAGGCAAGGGCACCTCCAGCCACGAAGGCGACGAGGGAACCCCAACGACGGCTCGGGCACGAGCGGAGTTGAGAGGGAGAGAGGTAAGCGAGGGGATGGGACGAATGGGCGGCTAGGGTTTCAGAGGGAGGAGCGAGGATGGTTTTATCACATCCACGGAACCACGTGATCAACGACGCGTGTGCATCGGCAAGGCGAACGTGTGTGCTTCCTCCACGGCGATGGGGATGAACAGCAGGTTAGGGGAGATGGTGCAGTGGGCTGGACCAGCGCCTGTAGTGAACGGGCCGTAAGTGCATAGTGCTCTCTACCTTTTTCTTTGATTTCCATTTTGTTTCTTAATTCCTTTTCTGTTTTAAGTTACTTGGCAAAGCAAATGAATTTAGTTGCTTGTGTTACCTTGCACAAAAATACTAGCTCATATTTTGCACTAGCACACAAAGTTTCAAATCATTCTGAAACGCTGAAATATTTGTTTAAATTAAAAGGGGCCAAATTGTTTGCTGCCGATCCACAATTAAATAGGATAAGGGCATTCTAATAATTAAAATAATGTTGGTTTTATTTTTATAATTGCTTTGGGATTAATTTCAGTATTATGAACTATTTTGTTTAATTATCTGAAGAAGTAATTGACTTTATTTTAAAACTTGAATTTAAACTTTTTTTTGGACAGGTGGCATTATGGCTTAGTGAAGCACGATGACATGGCATAATTAGCAGTGGTTCACTATAACTAATTATTGGGGGTGTTACACTGGAGGTCGCGCTCGCCGCGAGGCGCCTCACCCTGCAAGAAACCATAGACCTACACATCCATGTGTACGAGTGAATCTTGTACATAGGTGTCTACAAGGCCAGTGAGGATGCTACGACGTTGGCCTTCTTCAACTGGCTGGAAGCCTTGGATGCCTTAGCTGACCTTGACCTCGCCACAAAATTCGCCGCTCCTTTGCCGCCGGATGGTGGCCCGGTGCACTGAGTTGAGGAGGAGGTCGTACATTGATGGATGCATCTCTCTTCTTGCCTCCTGTAACCACCACTGCGATCGCATCATCGTGGCCTTAATTCTTATTGTGCTATTGCATTCTCGTTCTAGTCAATACAGACATGTGTGATCCATTTGCTTAATTATATGCATCACTGTAACTAGTACTCCATCAGTCAATTTATAAGTTGTGCTGCCAGTGTTTGCGAGCGGGGCATGATCACGCATGTTCGTGTGCATGCGGTTGCGCCGGGCGCGGAGCGATGATGCAGTCACCCGCTGCAAAAACTGCCCTGCGGGGGACGTGGCATTGACCATAGGACGACAACAGTTGGTCATCCGGGTGCCCAACAAAGGATGCAAAGAGGGATCCTACAGCAGCAAGTACCAGCTTCCCTACCGATAGCTCATCTAACAGAATTCCCGTTACTTTACGACATGTTTCCAAAACATGGACCCGAGGATAATTCAACTAATAGGACGGAGCATTATATACATTCAATGCAATTAAATGTTTTCCAAAAAAAGTGATATGAATTCTGTGAAACTTATAAGTCATGTATGTGAAATTAACCTCTGTGTACTTGTTCTCGAATTAACCTCCGGGCCTTTTTGCCGCGTATCACACACATCTTGTTAAGTTGAACCGTTTATGTTCTCTTCCCTAATCGAAACAGTTCATTCGACTGAACCGTATGTTGTATATCACACACACCTTGATCTGGCTGACCGTTTCTGTTGCTTTCCCTAATAGCAAACAGTTCACCGGAGAGAACCGTATGCCGTATATCGCACACGCATTAATATGGCTGCCCGTTTTTTTTGTTCTGTCTAATCACAAACGGTTCGTCTGGATCAACCGTATGCCCTGCTTCACACATGCAACTAAAATCTGAATGGTGTTTGATGCATCCGTCATCGCAAACATTTTGCACTCTTTTTACGGTTTTTTACACCATCGTTTGCGATTACGGCATCGCATACAGTTTCGTCGAAGGGTCTCTGATCGTAGTGTCGCATTAGCAGCATCATGCAGTAGTGCCTACTCATCGTCATCGCAATGGAGTCCCTCACCTACGTAATCAACAAGGCAAGCGATGAAGGATTACTAAGCTTGTTCAAAGAGATCTCTGCCACCCAAAGGTTGTCGATATATGTTGATGGTCTTGCCCTATTCATCATACCTTCATCACAAGATCTTAGTTTTGTGAAAACTACTTTTGACATCTTTTGTGAAGCCTCTGGATTATGGATCAACTACATCAATTCTAATGTGATCCTCATTAGGAAAAATGAGCTGGATAAACAAATAGTAGAGGTGATGTTGCAATGCAAGCTCGGATACTTTCCCTGCCGCTACCTAGGTCTTCAACTTGTGATAAACTAGCTAACCAAAGCGTACTAGCAGCCGCTCATCGACCAGGTCAAGAACTTCATTCCAGCGTGGCAGCATGGATTCATTCAGTGACCAGGGAGGCTAATCATCATCAAGTCAATGATCACAACCAGATTGATTCATCATTACTAGTGCTTGACTCCCGGCCTGAGTTATTGAGGACATCAACACATGGATGTTGTCCTTCTCTTGGGTAGGGAAGGACAAGAACAGCGATAGTCAATGCCTCATCGCCTGGGATATGATTTTCCATCCGACTCGCTTCGGAGGCCTCGGGATTAAAAACATGAGCTTACAAGCATCACGCTTCGAGTACAATGGGAGTGGCTGAGAAGATCCGACCCAAATAGGCATGGGCAAGGCCTGGACATGACAGTGGATGACAAAGCTCGAGGGGGTTTTATAGCTTTGTCAAGATCATAGTGGGTGAAGAATCGAATGTGACATGTAAAGACCAATGGATCAATAGAATAGCGGTAGCGGATAATGCTCCTCTCCTATTGCAGTCTGTTAGTACCAGAAACCACAACAGAAGAACTGTCCAACACGCGGTCATCGATAATTTTTGGGCAGAGAATGACCAGGGCCAGCTATCCTGAAAGCACAAGTGCTCCCTGATGATTTTGGTAATTAATGTCAACATATCTCTTGTTGGACTAATACTTTTATCTAATATATTTTAGATAAGTTCAACAATGGCATTTTAACAACTAGAGGATGTGGAACCTCATCAAGGTGTCAAGACACATGTTGGAAAAAGTTGAAGACTCTTCATTTCTACTTTAGTGATCTAAGATCACATTGAGTCCAGAGGAAAGCCAATACTATTAAAAGGGGATGAGGTGTTGCTTAATGGTCTACATTACTGCAGGACGCTGCTAACGTGACACTACGATCAAAGATCCTTTGAGAAACTGTGTGCGATGCAATAATCAGAAACGGTGGTGTATGAAAACCGTCAAAAATGTACAAAACGTTTACGATGACGGATGCATCAAACACGGTTAAGATTTTAGTTGCGTGTGCGATGAAGTGCATATGGTTCAGTTCAATTAACTGTTTGCGATGAGGAGGAACAAAAGAAACGGGCAGCCAGATGATGGAGTGTGCGATATACAAGATACGGTTCACTCGGATGAACTGCTTTTGATGAGGAGAACAAAAGAAATGGGCAGCCAGATGAAGGTGTGTGCGATATACAGCATATGGTTCACTCGGATGAACTGTTTGTGATTAGGCAACACAAAATAAACGGTCGGCCAGATCAAGGTGTGTGTGATATACGCATGTGGTTCACTCGGGCCTTGTCATCAGTGTGTGACCTGTGTGGCTACCGTTCACTCCCCAGGCGCCTCTTCATGTTCCGTGGAAACCTTCCACCGACTCTTCGCCTTTCCCTCCCAATTTGGAACTGCTGCTGCATGCTATCTCCTCCCCTCCTCCACTTTCCTTCACCCTTCCTTCTGCCATTGTTCGATGTCTACTCCATGGAGGGAGCAGTCCGGAAACGACCCCATTAATCTTGCCCCGATCTGAATGATGATGGGGTGGAGGAACTCATTGATCGGTGCGATGTCATCACCTTGGCTAGCATGGCAGGTTCGTTCAAGACCATTCTCAACTCAACTAATAACATCATTACAAGGAACCCAAGGGTCCAGGAGCGGTTTGATCTCACCTATCTTCTTCGTCGTGACCCTGCTAACTGGCGCAGGGATGAGGGAAGCCTCGCCTTGTGTAAGTTGATGCCGCTTGATAATGATATGTATGATGTTAAGATGCCATCGCTTGAGGGCAAGGCTTGGGCAGGCGCAAATGGAGATTGAGTTGTTTATACTAGTTACAACTGCGAGTGGGAACTTGTGAATGTGTACACTCGTCACCGGGTTCCACTTCCTGAAATCTCAGGCGACCGCCCAGAGGTTGAGTACATTGGAATTCTACATGAGTTCAAATATGATCATGCTGACTGTGTTCTATGGAACATAGCAATTTGTCGAGTTCCCAATCGCTCTTGGGATTACACGAACTATGAAGTTGTTGCTATCTTTGGCAAGCTTGTTGCCGTCCTTACTTCCACGCCTCGATGGATATTGCTCAAAAATCAATTTCTGTACACGGATGAGTACTTTGATGAAATTGAATACGAGGGTCTTGTGTTTCCTGCCACCACTCGTGGCACTGTTTTTGCATGGAATCCTGATGCTTTCGGTACGTTTGTCCTCCACCATAATTATAATTGTTTAATCCACATGCATGCGGGTTAGCTAGTTTCCCTTTACTAATTAACCTTCTTGTGTTTCCAAGGTCCTGTGAACATCCCACCACCTATACTTGAAAAACTTTACGAGCATGAGGACGAGCAGGACCCATATACTCAGTGGCGCCCGGCAACTTATTTTGATAGATCACCTCTTCTTGTTTGTATGTTACTAAGGAAGCGGGTGTTGTCTCGCATGGTCGCACTCTCCGGATCTACTCCAACATTTGTTGTAGGGTATTCGGGATGGATACTAGTGTACTAGTGCCAACACCTTCTCCCTGGTTCAGTATTGAAAGTCTTCGAGGAAACTCGCCCTTCCTTGGACAAAACTATCCAATGATGGTGGAAGGCGATCCAGCTATTGTTGACACAACGTTACTACCATTTATGAGAAGCAACTGTATCTATACCTCATACATTAGTATGCTTCCCTACCATCCCAATATGGGTCCTGACATAGGCCGCTTCAGCCTCGATGATCAGTCCTGCGTTGGTCTCGAGATTGACAGTAGCTGGCCTTTCCCAGAGAATCACTTCCGGTTCAAAGCAAGTGTTTCCAATGCGGACGAGTGGTTGAGCTGAAGTTCATTTCATCGCTTTGTTGTTTGTTGTGTGAGAAAAACTTTACTAGAATGTTTTGTTGAAAATGATCTATAATCCAACATGTATCCTCGTTGTCGTTGTGGGTTGATGACTTGTTGTATGTAATCAATGGTACATTTGCATATGTGTCCGTCAACTCATGCCTGCTAGTGGTGTCCATATGAACAGTTCTAGTGATTTTAGTTGCAAAAATTAGATAGTGCTAGTGATTTGCAGCTGCATATTTTGACAAATCGTAGTGTTACAAGGTTGAAAAATGGCAATATTACTAGATAGATAAATGTCAATCTTTCGAGTTTGACAAATGGCAACATACCCAAAATGACAGATATGCAAATCTTACTCAATTGTTTGTACGTGCTTGCACATGGGTCATGCAAAACAACCGTTTGCATTGAAGGGATGCAGAAATCCTGATTGGCACATTTTCCCTTGGCTTCCTGGGGAAGTTGTCGATTTGCATACGGGTGTTCTAACTAAAACATTGGTGATGAGTGTTTTATATTTGAAAACCATTGACGTTTTTTTCAAAAGAAAATCATTTGATAAGTCTATACATTAAGAGAGAGAAAATGCAAGTTCGTTCAAACCATGTCTTTCATTAGGTCGCATTGCGAATTTATATTCATATGATCGAGAATTCGAGATACAATATTAAACCCCAAAAAAACTATTTCCGGTGGAGGCGGAGGCAGCGTGTCGCGCCGTCGTTGTCGTTGTCGTCCTCGGGGACGCCGTTGTTGAAGTCTTCAAGGCAGCACAAAATGTTCTTCACTTGTAAATCGAACAACATGTCATCGCGCGATTGACGGGCGGGCCGTGGGAGGATGGAAACTGGCGCCGCTGAGAGGTAGTGGTTGACGGCAGTGTCCCATGCCGCTGAGGGGGGCACGGGCACATGCGCGGCGGGTGTAGCCAAATGCACAGGGACCGGCGCTGCGGTGGGTGAAGGGGCACGCACGGGTAGGGGCACGGGCGCAGCGGGTGTAGCCAAACGCACGGGGGCCAGCGCCACAGTGGGTGGAGGGGCGCGCACGGGCACGGCCACATGCGCTGGCACTGGCATGTACATGAGCTCGCACGGGTCCGTGGGGACCTCGCTGATGCCCGCGGCTTCCAGCTCTGCAATAGTGCTCGGCGACCAGCCCGTCAATGCTACGGGGATGGTCGCTAGCACGAGCGCGTGGATGGGAGTTGGGACGGGAGCGGGGGCAGCAACTGCCGTGGCCAGCTTGTTCTGGGCCATGCCCATGAGGCCCCATTCCTCCTTATTTTCTATCTCCTCCAGCTCGGAGTCGACTTTACCAAACTTGAAGACTAGTGGCAGATGATCATTCTGCGCCATGGCGTTGGTGGAGGTCTGTGGGAGGGAGGCGAATGGGAGGCGAACAGTAAGGCCGGCCGTATTAAACAGCGGCTCGGGCGCCATTAATGGAGAGGAAGGCGGGTGGCCATGCAAGTCAAAGGGCCCCCTTTCCCAGTGAGCCTGCGCAGCGTACAGCTCGCACGCTTCCTGGTGAGCCTGCGCATTGGAGGACAGCTTGCACGCCTCTCGGTTAGCCTGCGCACCGGACTGTTCTCGCATGCCTCCCATTCAGTCGAGGTCAAGCAGCTCTCCGCACGGCACCTCCTACACCCATTAAAACCAAGACACGTGGCGTCACGTGAATGGTTAACAGAACGCACATGGTTTGAATTATACAAATGTTTGAGATATTAAAGTGGTAGCTATTTTTTCAAAATGCCTTTGTTGGCTGTCATTATTCGAGTGCGCCTTCTCCCAAAATGGACAGGAAAAATGCCACAGCATGTCGGGTGCCATTCCATGATAGCATGCCAAGTTTCATGAATTTCAGACGAGTTTTGGATTTACTAGAATTTAAAAACCAGGCATCTTAGTGTTTTCCCGGCAATCAGTGGTGCCCTGGTGTTTGAAATTCATCCCCATTTCTTGCATGGGACCTAAGCATGCACCCAAGGACATAGATTTGATTTTTCAACCAGTTTATATGCACTGCAGCATGTGCATGTAGTTCAAATTTGAATTATGCACATAAATGCATTGAAAACTCAGTTAATGCATAAAAATGTCCAAACGAACCCCAAAAAATCAAAAAATTGACACAACACTCCTGTTGTTCTATGTTGACACGAGAAAAAATTTGAAAGCAATAAGAGGCAATGGATATCGTTTCGTCCCCAAAGGTGCGATGTTCCCTACCGAAACCATCATGCTTGTTGTGAGAAGCTCTCGTTTGTGAGAAGCATATACCCGAACCTGCCCCAAATGGGACAAAAATTTTAACATGGCATGTTGATGGCGCTCCATGATAGCATGCCAAGTTTCATGAATTTCAGATGAGTTTTGGATTTACTAGAATTAAAAAACTAGGCGTCTCAATGTCTTGCCGGAATTTCATTCCCATCTCTTGCATGGGACCTAGAAATTCACCCAAGGACACATATTAGATTTTTCAACCAACCTTAGTGCATTGGAGCATGTGCTTGTAGTTCAAATTTGAATTATGCACATAAAATGCCTAGAAACCCTAGTTAATGCCTAAAAATGTCCAAACGAACCCCGAAAAATCACAAAAATTGACAGAACACTCCTGTTGTTCTATGTTGACACTATAAAAATTTTGAAAGCAATAAGAGGCAATGGATATCGTTTCATCCCCAAAGGTGGGACGTTCCCTATCAAAACCATCATGCTTGTTGTGAGAAGCTCTGGTTTGTGAGAAGCTTATACCCAAACCTACCCCAAGTGGGACAATTTTTTACCACGGCATGTTGATGCCGCTCCATGATAGCAGGCCAAGTTTCATTAATTTCAGACGAGTTTTGGATTTACTAGAATTTAAAAACTAGGCATCTCAACGTTTTGCCGGCAATCAATAGTGCCCTAGTGTTTGAATTTCATTCCCATCTCTTGCATTGGACCTAGAAATTCACCCAAGGACACACATGTGATTTTTCAACCAACTTCAGTGCATTGTAGCATGTGCTTGTAGTTCAAATTTGAATTATGCACATAAAATGCCTAGAAAACCCAGTTAATGTATAAAAAAGGCCAAACAAACCCCGAAAATTCCAAGATTAAACACAACACTTATGTTGTTCTATGTTGACACCAGAATTTTTTTTGAAAGCAATAAGAGGCAATGGATATCATCCCGTCCCCAAAGGTGGTACGTTCCCTACCGAAACCATCATGCTTGTTGTGAGAAGCTCTGGTTTGTGAGAAGCTTATACCCGAACCTGCCCCAAATGGGATAAATTTTTTACCACGGCATGTTGATGCCACTCCATGAGAGCATGCCTAGTTTCATGAATTTTAGATGAGTTTTGGATTTACTAGAATTTAAAGACGAGGCATCTCAACGTTTTGCCGGCAATCAATGGTGCAATGGTGTTTGAATTTCATTCCCATCTCTTGCATGGTACCTCGAAATTTACCCAAGGACACATGTGTGATTTTTCAACCAACTTTGGTGCATTGGAGCATGTGCTTGTAGTTCAAATTTGAATCATGCACATAAAATGCCTAGAAAACCCAGTTAATGTATAAAAAAGGCCAAACGAACCCTGAAAAATTCCAAGATTAAACACAACACTCCTGTTGTTCTATGTTGACACTAGAATTTTTTTGAAAGAAATAAGAGGCAACGGATATCGTCCCGTCCCCGAAGGTGGTACCTTCCCTATGGAAACCATCATGCTTGTTGTGAGAAGCCCTGGTTTGTGAGAAGCTTATACCCAAACCTTCCCCAAATGGGACAAAATTTTCACACGACATGTTGATGCCGCTCCATGATAGCATGCCAAGTTTCATGAATTTCAGACAAGTTTTGGATTTACTAGGATTTAAAAACCAGGTATCTCAATGTTTTGCCGGCAATCAACAGTGCCCCGGTGTTTGAAATTCATTCCCATCTCTTGCATGGGACCTAGAAATTCACCCAATGACACACATGTGATTTCCCAACCAACTTTGGTGCATTGGAGCATGTGCTTGTAGTTCAAATTTGAATTATGCACATAAAATTCTTAGAAAACCCATTTAATGTTTAAAAAAGGCCAAATGAACCACGAAAAATTCCAAAATTAAACACAACACTCTTGTTGTTCTATGTTGGCACTAGAATTTTTTTGAAATCAATAAGAGGCAATGGATATCGTCCCATCCCCAAAGGTGGTACGTTCCCTATCTAAACCATCATGCTTGTTGTGAGAAGCTCTAGTTTGTGAGAAGCTTGTACCCAAACATGCCCCAAATGGGACAAAATTTTCACAACGGCATGTTGATGCCGCTCCATGATAGCATGCCAAGTTTCATGAATTTCAGACAAGTGTTGGATTTACTAGAATTTAAAAACCAGGTATCTCAACATTTTGTTGGCAATCAACAGTGCCCTGGTGTTTCAAATTCATTCCCATCTCTTGAATGGGACCTAGAAATTCACCAAAGGACACACATGTGATTTTTCAACCAACTTTAGTGCATTAGAGCATGTTCTTGTAGTTCAAATTTGAATTATGCACATAAAATGCTTAGAAAACCCAGTTAATGTATAAAAAAAGGCCAAACGAGCCTTGCAAAATTCATTCCCATTTCTTGCATGGGACCTAAGCATGCACTGAAGGACATAGATTTGATTTTTAACCAATTTGTATGCACTGGAGCATGTGCATGTAGTTTAATTTTGAATTGTGCACCTGAAATGGCTAAAAAACAGTTTAATGTTTAAAATGTCCAAACGAACCCTCAATAATTCCAATTCTTTTACGACACACATATAGTTGCATGTTCACTTCAGATAAAAGATCTAGCAATTCAAAGAGCGTCCATTTCTGCTGTGACCCAATTTTGTAATTCAAATCAAGTAGACCCCACACAGTTTATTATCGCCAATCGTGTGAGATGTAGTACAAAATATCTTGGAGCACCGTCAGTGTATATAGTACGGATATGGCTTACGTGAGAAGGTGCATCATCTACAGTCCATAGCCGGCGTGTCAAGCACACTAGCTCGCTCCCCAAAAACTCCCACCTCTGCATCCCTTGCAATCTCGAAAATATCTACCGCCTGGAAGGTTTTAATGTTTGATAGCACACCATTTGTATGTGCGGACCATGTGCGATGTCTGTTACTCCCTCTCTGCTTCAGTCCCTTGATTCAAATTTTCAGTAGCCCCGGAATTTTACTCTCGCCTATGCATCCCTCGCAATCTCAAAAATATCTGCTCGCCCTGGATCCAAATTTTTAGTAGCCCCGCCTTCTTACTCCCGCCTAGTAAAATTTTCAGTTACCACAGTATTTCCCCAAAGACAACCTCCGCTCACACAGACACACACAACCCTCGAAACCATTGGTAGGACGCCGCCATCGCCGGCGCCTCCATCCTCAACCTCTACCTGTGTGTCGGGGAGCTCGAGGAGAAAATGGCCAAAAATAGGTTTATCACGGCCTTTTCGCCCGACGCCGGCGAGGTGGCCGCCGAGGTGTCCCCGTCGTCCTTCGCAGGCCCGATCAGCCATTACCGGTCCCCTAATCCACCCGCCGTCGCGCCCCTATGCCGGCTCGAGGACTTCCCCGTCCTCCCCCGGACCCAGCAGCCGACGAAGTCCTACCTCGGGGTCCGGTAGCGAGGGTGGGGGACATGGGTCACTGAGATTACAGATCGAGAGACCCAGACCCGCCGGTGGCTGGGTAGCTTCCACACGGCCGAGCTTGCAGCCACGGAGTACGATCGCTGGTAGGTCTGCTACCACGGTGCGGTGGCTAGGCTCAATTTCCCCTTCGGCACAGGTCCGGTTGACCTAGTTCCCCCGGAGCCAAGGGTCGTGAGCTAGGCTATGGCGCGGGAGGACCGCAAGGCATGGGTGCGCCTCGCGGCCGAGGTCACCGACGAGGCCTACATGCAAGAGCTCCGTCGGCAGGACCCGAAGCTCGTGGAGACGGAGCGGGCGATATTTACCGACGCGGCGGGTGGTGAGGTTATCGCGCTCTCCTCCGATGATGAGGTCGAAGGCGGCTAGGATGGCGGTGCGGAGGGCATCGAGGTTATCGCGCTCTCCCCTAATGACAAGGTCGAAGGCGACGCTGACGGCAGCGCGGAGGGCGTCGAGGTGGGCCCCGAGGAAGAGGAGATCGATGTCGAAGAGTGCAGGAGTGCCTTCCCCAACGACCCTGAGGGAGTCCTAGATTAAGGGGTCTCCGGACAGCCGGACTATATCCTTTGGCCGGACTATTGGACTATGAAGATACAAGATTGAAGACTTCGTCTCGTGTCCGGAGGGACTCTACTTGGCGTGGAAGGCAAGCTAGGCCATACGGATATGTATATCTCCTCCTTTGTAACCGACCTTGTGTAACCCTAGCCCCCTCCGGTGTCTATATAAACCGCAGGGTTTTAGTCCGTAGGACAACAGACAATCATACCATAGGCTAGCTTCTAGGATTTAGCCTCTCCGATCTCGTGGTAGATCAACTCTTGTAATACTCATATCATCAATAATAAATCAAGCAGGACGTAGGGTTTTACCTCCATCAAGAGGGCCCGAACCAAGGTAAAACATCGTGTCCCCTACCTCCTATTACCAACCGCCTTGGACGCACAGTTCGGGACCCCCTACCCAAGATCCACCGGTTTTGACAACGACATTGGTGCTTTCATTGAGAGTTCCTCTGTGTCGTCGCCATTATGCTTGATGGCTCCTACGATCATCGATAACGACGCAGTCTAGGGTGAGACTTTTCTTCCCGGACAGATCTTTGTGTTCGGCGGCTTCGCACTGCGGGCCAACTCGCTTGGCCATCTGGAGCAGATCGAAAGTTACGCCCATGGCCTCCAGGTCGGGTTTGGAAGCTTAAATTACACGGCCGATATCCGCGGAGACTTGATCTTCGACGGATTCGAGCCCCTGCCTTGTGCGCCGCGCGGTCACGATGAGTACGATTTAGCTCTACCATCGGACCGTATTCAGGAGATCGCACCGGCAGCCGCCCCGAGCCTCAATTCGGAGCCAGTTGCGCCATCCATGGACGGGTGGATAGACCCCGACACGGAGGCCATATCCTTAGCGGCGATCGAGCCGAATGTCGACCTTACCCTTCACGAGAGCCGCGTTGCCAAACTTCCGGATCCTTCTCCGGCCACGGGCTCCGAACCGCCTACGCCCGTCGAATCCGATTGGGCGCCGATCATGGAGTTTACCTCCGTGGATATTTTTCAGCACTCGCCCTTTGGTGACATACTGAACTCATTAAGGTCTCTCTCCTTGTTAGGAGAGTCCTGGCCGAACTACTTCCGGTAGGATTGGGATGCGGATGACGAAGAAATTCGCCGCCCACCCACCACCCACTTAGTAGCCTTTGTCGATGACTTAACCGACATGCTCGACTTCGACTCTGAAGACATCGACGGTATGGACGACGATGCGGGAGGCGAAGAGGAACCACTGCCCACAGGGCACCGGACGCCCACTTCATCACATGACGTATACATAGTGGACACACCCAAAGAAAATAACGATGAGGAACGGAAGGACGCAGCGAAGGGTGGTTCCCTCGAGCACTAGTCAAAGCAGTGGCGTAAACGCCACTCCAAATCCCGCCTCGGCAGAAATAACGATCACATAGACCCAGCGTTAGAGCAGGGTGAACCATTGCCCGACCACGGCAACACGGAAAATCAAGCCGAACAACCCAACCCCGTCGAAGATAATAGTCCGGACGACATCACACTGGACAGGTGCCAGGAGCAACATAATGCCCACCAAAGGCTTGTTGCCACGGCGAGGAGTCTGAAAAAACAGAAGCAAACGCTCAAGGATGCACAAGACACACTCAAAATAAAATGGAGTGAAGTACTCAACACTGCAGCGAAATACGGCAGTACTCAACACCAAGAGCTATCCGAAGCAAAAGTTGCTACCTGAATTTGATGAGGAGGCCTTAGATCCTCCACAATTAAAAAATAAAACGGCCATCCGGTCGGATAGACGACCTCATAGCCAACATAAAGCGGCAATCGACGCCGCACATAAACAAGTACGTGATCCGCTGTAGTGACCTGACCTGAATGGATCACGTCTACTGTGCTATGGTGTCATCCCTGGATCAGTAATGCTGACAACACACAGTACATCGAGGTTTTATAGCAGAGTTGCAATCACACACTTATTACATCGATGGCTCAAAAAGAACTTATTACAATAAATATGGCTTAAGGCCATATAATAAGATAACAGCGGAAGACTCGAAAGATAAAGCGGTCCATCAACTCCAGCGGCATCACTGAGTATAGGGCCATGACCTAAACGCACCTCAATCGCCGTCTGAAAAGTCTGCAACATTAACGTTGCAGCCCGAAAACGGGTCAGCACATGGAATATGCTGGCAATGTAACACATAGAGAGTAATGGAATGAAACAACTATACTATATGCATATATGGCTGGTGGAAAGCTCTATGGTTACAGTTTTGCGTAAAGCCAGTTTTTCCCTACTGCAAAGGAATAAATTTTATTTAACTATCATGGTGGTTGTGAAACATTGAGAATGGTTGACAGCATTCTCAATCCCAATTAAAAATAATTAAAACCCAATAACATTAATTAGAGGTAACATGTTGAGATTCACTCGATATTCAAGTACTAGATACTCAAGTTGTCCATAACTTGGGACACGGCTAATCATGATTAGTTTGTACACTCTGCAGAGGTTTGCGCACTTTTCCCCACATGACTCGATCGCCTCCGTTTGTTTTCTCGCACTACACGGTGTTTGAGAAACGGATGACCGAGACATAGTCTTTCAGAAGCACTAGCACCTTACATGTGGGGTAGACCGGTACACCTACATCCCCTACATCTGCTAGTCCACCCCGTAAGAGTTCGCACAACTTAGTCAACTATGCCAGAGCCGATAGTAGCATGTGGCTGCACACGGAAGTTTCTAGCATGAAAGATCTTATGATCCCTTTGAGCCTGGGTGGCGGTCCAAAAAAAACAGGCAAGTCCTGATAGACATCAGGTGCCTCAATCCACCCAGATGTGTGTTAGGTTGCCACCTTAGATAAACCATTAAAATTATCAATCTCACATCTGTCATGGATATCACTCACCCAATCCACGTCTACTAGCATAGCATGGCATAATATAAGCAAACGTAGAAGTAACTCCCAAAGGTTTCATAATAATACAGGTAATAGGTACTACCTCATCTACTTCCCATCCCACAATTTAATTAGATCCTAATCATGCAATGTGAGAGGATTGATCTAATGCAATAAAACATGGGTTGTAGAAAAGGTATGATCAAAGTGTTACTTGCCTTGCTGATGATCCGCGAGTCCTAGGGTTTCGAAGTAACAAGCGGCGCAATCCGGGTAATCTATCGCAGACAAACAACAAGCATACAATAAGTACTCATCTAATGCACAGGTAAAACTCGAACAAGAGAGCGAACCAGGTAGTTCAACTTAAGAACTCCAGTTGCACAGAAAGAAAGAACCGAACAAAGAAACAAACGGCGAAAGAAAAACAACTCGGTTCTAGCAAGTTGAGACTAGGTCAAAATTTTACTGTAGCAAAAGCTTGTTCAAGTTGATTAGATGGAACGGCGGTTTCGAGACGAAACTCCAGGCGCTTGAATCACCTGATTCCAATAAACGAGCGAAAAGAAAGACTAGAAAGAAGATCGGATCTGAGATCGCGATCGCGGAATAAATCCGACGAAAAGAAAAAGAAGAACGGTTAAACGAACGGATGTCGTTAACCTAGAAGAATCCGGTGATGACGTTCGTTAGGACGAACGGTCCAGCGAACGGTCCAAAAGCAACTAAATCGGAAAAGAAAACGAATCCGATCTAGGGTTTCAGAAAAGAAAACCGAACGAAAAATCGATCTAGAAAACTGGAACGGTTTAGAAAAGAAAAGAATCGGAACGATTAGAAGAAAAACGATCTGATGAAAAGAATAGATGTAGCGCGGGGCAACCTTGGTGAGGTCTCCGGCGAACGGGGCTCCGGCGGCGGCGGCGTTGGGCGGCGGCGGCGGTGGCGTGGGTGAGGGGCGGCGGCTTAGGGTGGTGCGGCGGCTAGGTGCGGCGGTGGCGTAGGGCGCGGGGTGGAGCTGCGTGCTACTGCTTGTTGCGGCTTTGATTTGATGTGTTTAGAGGGGGGGTGCTTGGGTATTTATATTGGGGAGGGGAGGGGTTTACTTGGGGTAGAGGGCAAGGAATTAGACTAGGAATAGGAATCCTAGATGAAAAAGAAAAACGAAAAGAGGAAAAAATACTAGCCTAGAGTCCATCTAGGACTCGGCTAAAGAAGCAAGAGGCGAGGCGGCGGCCTCCTACGCGAGCGCTAGGCGCGCGCGGCTCCCTGGGGGCGGTGGCCTTTGGCCCGGCTGGGCCTTGGTCCAGTTTTTTTTTGTTTTTTAAATAACCGGTTCAGCGCGCAGAGAGAAAAAAAAACAAAAAGAGATCTAAACGAACTCCGAAAAATCTAAAGTAAATTTTCCCCGACTCCTAAAAATGAGCCGAACAAAATGAACTTTTCTCCGGACCTAAAATGCAATTTTCGAAAACGCGCATTTTTCCCTATCCAAATAAAATGCAAATGAAACTCCGGCAAACAAAAATTGATCTATTTATTAAATCTTCATTTTTCCTCAATTTTGGGAAAGTCATATTATTCCCTCTCTCATATATTTCGACACCGGAAAAATTATTGAAGATAAAATAAATAAATCAAATGATCCTATTTTCAAAATTCGAGAAAACTCTCAAATATGAAAATAACGAAATCTCCAACTCTCTCTGAGGGTCCTTGAGTTCCGTGAAATTTCTAGGATCAACCAAAATGCAAGAAAATATGATATGCATGATGATCTAGTGTATAACATTCCAAATCGCAAATTTGGGATGTTACATCCGCATAAGGGCTCGCATCAAAAGGACGGCGCAACCAGATCCATCTATGGACCACGCAGGCGCGCTCCAACATACAATGCAACACAACAAACATCCGAACACCACCGTACACCCAAATACAGGGGTGCCACACACCCTCTATGTTTCACCGACAAGGTGCTGGATCATGAATTTCCAGAAGGATTCAAACCCGTAAACATAGAGGCGTACGACGGAACAACAGACCCTGGGGTCTGGATTGAGGACTACATCCTCCATATCCATATGGCTCGAGGAGATGATCTCCACGCCATCAAGTACTTACCCCTCAAGCTCAAAGGGCCAGCCCGGCACTGGCATAAAAGCCTCCCCGAAAACTCCATCGGAAGCTGGGAAGAGCTCGAAGATGCCTTTTGGGCAAATTTTCAAGGGACATATGTCCGACCACCGGATGCAGACGATTTAAGTCATATAACTCAACAGCCCGGTGAGTCAACCCAAAAACTTTGGAACAGGTCCCTCACTAAAAAGAACCAAATAGTCGACTGTCCTGACGCCGAAGCCTTAGCAGCTTTTAAGCATAGCTTCCGAGACGAATGGCTTGCCAGACACCTCGGTCAAGAAAAGCCGAGAACAATGGCAGCATTAACAAGCCTCATGACCCGTTTTTGCGCGGGCAAGGACAGTTGGTTAGCCAGATGCAGCACCAATGACCCAAGTAGATCCGAAGTCAGGGATGGAAAAGGGAAATCATGACGCAGCAAGAATACGCGCCGGAATAAGGAAGACAGCCCTAAGAGCACGGCGTTAAACACCGGATTTAGAAGCTCTCGGCCAGGCCAGCAGAAGCCACCCTCCGAAGGCAACAGAGACGAACTGTCCAGCCTAAACAAAATTCTGGACCAAATATGTCAGATCCATAGCACCCTTGATAAACCTGCAAATCACACCCACAGAGAATGTTGGGTCTTCAAACAGTCCGGCAAGGTCAACGCCGAACACAAGGGGCAGGATACACCAAGTGAAGACGAGGACGAACCTCGCAAGCAAAGCACAGGGGAGCAGAAGAAATTCCCACAAGAAGTCGAAACAGTCAACGTGTTACACGTGATAAAAAGGAGAAACAAAGCGGCACCTTTAGAGGAACATGCCCCAGGGCCTATCACCGCGGAGCTCCGCCACTGGTCATCCCAACCGATCACCTTCGACCATCGGGATTACTCGGCAAGTATCCGGCATGCAGGATGGGATGCCTTGGTATTAGATCCAATAATTAACGGATACCACTTCACCCGAGTCCTGATGGACGGCGATAGCAGTTTAAATCTGATATATTAGGACACAGTCCGCAAAATGGGGATAGACCCAACAAAAATTCGCCGCAGCGATGCTACCTTTAAAGGACTGACGCCAGGCCCGGAGGCTCACTGCAGGGGCTCCCTGCTACTAGAGGTTATATTTGGCTTCCCCGATATCAAGCACTACTCGGACGTGAAGCTTTCGCTCGTTTTAACGCAATACCGCATTACGCTTCCCTCAAGCTCAAGATGCCCGGTCCACGCGGCATCATTACAGTAAATGGAAATATTGAGCACTCCTTGCGCGCCGAAGACAGTGCGGCCGCCTTGGCCGCCGCACACTAAATGGCCTCACCAACTCAAGCATTTGACAGGTCGTTAAGACCACGGACACGGCTAGACGAGTCCGGCTCAGCTAAATGTAATTAATACAGGTTTGATGGCTATACCCCTGTTACAATACAAGGGGCTCAACGCGCGCGCAACAGTGGCAGTAAGGCTCACCTTTACTCATTTTCAACTATATATTGTTTATTTAGTATAACTTAACTTTTGCACGGCAACTTTTCAATTAAGTTCCTCTCTTTTTCAGATGACCACCGTGCTACACCCGTCCAGGATACGGCACAACGGAGATACAGGCGCAGACGTGCAGCAGGGACCCGTTCCAACGATTCTTTGTAGATTAAGACCCTGCGTAAACCTTTTTTACTGTCTCTTGTTGATTTACATCCCTCGGATTCTCAGTACAACCAAGAAGGATGCTGACGTCTTGGCATGTGCCCACGCCAGAATAATGCACGTACCTGGACACCAGGGGCTTATTACAAAGGGTACTATTTAGATCCAGTTTACACCATAAAGACCGAATACCTTAGGGAGTGTTCGGCGTCACGAGTTTGGCCTTATATGCATCATCTCCGAATCATGTCTTTGGTCAAATGTTGGGTTTGCTCGGCTCCTGTGTTTTGCTGCCTTACGTTCCGCTCTATCGGCTAAGGCGGCACCAAGAGAACTACTGCGATTGTCCCCTGGTTCATCCGGACGAGCACCTCAGTAGAGAAAGCTGAAAACTGACTCTCATGATATAGCATGAGACTGGTCAACCACTCGATGACCTATTGGAATCTTCGGGATTCCTCCGCATTAATGAAGGGTCATTTCCCAGCCAGGCATGTACGCACCCCGAATCTGGATGAGTGCGGAGCCACCAGGGGCTATATAGTAGCCCCACTGTCAAACTCCTATGGCTAAGTGAAAGTGTTAAAGCATTATAGTCCGGTTGCCTAGTTTGTTGCGCTATCACCTCCTTATTAGGACCAAGACGTTGGATTAAGTGTGAATATGCGTCTTCTGTGAACACCCCCGCATTATATGCGTGGGGGCTGAAGACGACGACTGCAATCTTTCAGGTTATATGAATGTATACAGAAATGGCCGCACAGGAGGCATCCCAATACTTTCGGGCAAAAGTATAAATACAGCCTTGATAAATTCAATAAAACGTTGTTTTTACAATGGGAATACATGTCACTCAAACATAACATTCTTCAAGCATTGGGCCTCTATCGTACAAGCGCCCTCAAGAACTTCTTCAAAATAGTGCTCGGCAGCCACTCGGCCTATGGCCGAACCCTGCGCCGCGACAGTGGTGGCATCCATCTCTGCCTAGTATGTTTTGACACGGGCAAGGGCCATCTGCGAGCCTTCTATGCATGCCGACCTCTTCATCGCATTAATGCGCGGCAACGCACCAAGGAACTGCTGCACCAAGCTAAAATAGCTGTTCGGCTTTGGCCTTTCCGGCCACAGATGATCCATGACAGACCTCATGGCGAGTCCGGACAATCTATTGAGTTCGACCCATTCGGCAAGCTGATTAGTCAATGGAAGCGGACGCTCTGGAACGTTAAATTGCGACCAGAACAGCTTGTCCACTTCACGATCTGTCTGATCTCGGAAGTATTCGGCCGCATCGACAGCGATCGCCGCTAAGTCCAGATATGCATCGGCGGAACTCCACAGCCGATCCAGAGGGGTATACCGCGGATCGTCGAACTTCCTTCGAAGCATAAAGGGCTTCCCAACCACAATGTCCCCGGCTTCACGCAGTTCCTCCTTATTCGCTCTCATTGCAGAGCGGGTGTCTTTGGTCGTCATTGTGGCCTTTTCAAGGTCCGTAGCCTTCGCCCGGTTTTCTTCCTCAAGAACCTGGTAGCGGTCAGCAGTGTCTTTTAACTTCACAGCCATTTTGGACATTTTCTCTTTGCTCTCGCTATGAGCGGCCTTCTCAGCTTCCAACTCTTCGGTCGCCTTCAAATCGGCCGCATTACTACTCCTTGCTTGCTCCTTGGCTCGGGCAAGCTCTGTCCGCAAGGCCTCCACGGTGGCAGCTCCATCTGCAGTCACAACATATTAAAGATACTGGCATGACGCTGCTCTTACTACGTGACATCCACTATAAATATCACCTACCCTGGGCCTCGTCAAGCCGCTTGTTAACAAGCTCGATGTCGGCATCCGCCGCATCTAGTTGCCGCTTTAGTTCGGCAACCCCATCAGTCTGGCTAGCCACCGGAGCTTCAGACACCTGCACATAACGGAAGTCTGGTTATTACCTGGGACTATGATCCTCTATTCGCCGCTGTTTTTGACGACAACCAGAGTCTCAGGGGCTACTATCTACACAGGGCACACCTAAAAATGTGCGGATGCATATCATGTCACGTACCTCAAAGCCCGTCAGTAGACTCATAAAGGCTTCATGCAACCCGCTTTCGGCGGACGAAATCCTTTCAATCACCGTACCCTTCAATGTACGGTGCTCTTTTGAGATAGTGGCTCACCCTAGCAGATCCCTCAGTGCATCCGACCACATACCAGACGGTGCCGGATTCTTTTGGTTGCTCTCTTCAAGAGCCGGATACTAAGGGCTTTGGGAGACCATGGGATTACCTTCTGGCCTTGCCGGATCCGGAGAAACTCTCCGTGATGACACTTCAAGGTTGCCCGCTTCTTGAGTCGGGGAGTCCGGGGGAGGCGTTTCGCTCTCCATCATCTCCGGAAGAAGATCCCCCGAAGACGAGCTCTGCTGAGAAGGGCTCAGATCCGAACTGCAACATAGATGCTTTGGTTATCTTCCTCACAAGTAAGGTAGAATATCTTCACTATTAAGTCCTTTTTGATTACTTACATCTCGTTAGAGGGCTGATCCCCGCACGGACTATGCGGCAAGAGCACCCTCCAAGACGGGACCCTCTGGTGGAGTTTTCTTCTCCCGTTTGGAAACCTTGGTTTCCGGGTCATCAGAGGTAGTCCTCTTCCTCCCCCGGGGCGAGGGAATGTCAGATTCCTTCCCTTGGTTATCCTCCCTCACGGAGGCGCTCATTCGCTCGGTTGGGACAGGTAGCGGTGGGGGCCTGCTTTCGCCCTCTTTATTCCCCCTTCATCTTCCTTTGAGGGCACCAGGCAAGGTTCTGGCTCGAGCATCTTTTCCAGCACCGGATTTTCCAAACCTTCGGGAAGGGGGGCCGAACACCGGATCATCTTCTCCTTTGTTATCCAGTCCTAGTCAAAAAGCGATTCTTCAGAATGACATCATGATAAATGAAAGACAGTGTGTTCGGCTAGAGGATTACTTACTTGGGCCGCGGTGCGGTTGCTGCTCAGGCCCACGTCCTCGGAGGTATCCGGACACTCTATTTGGGGTCCGAAGAACGACTTGTACATCTCCTCGTGCGTCAGGCCGAGGAAATTCTGAATAGCGTGCGGTCCTTCTAGGTTGAATTCCCACAAGCGGAGGGGCCGGCGTTTGCAAGGATGGACTTGACGAACCAGCATGACTTGCACTACCATAACAAAACTAAAATCTCCCTCGAAGAGATCCCGGATGCGGCTCTGCAGTATGGGCACATCCTTGGCTGGACCCCAGCTCAGCCCCATGCTGATCCATGACATCAATTGTGGTGGAGGGCCCGAGCGAAAGGCGGGGGAAGCTACCCACTTGGTGAAGGAAATATGCCCTAGAGGCAATAATAAAGTTATTATTTATTTCCTTATATCATGATAAATGTTTATTATTCATGCTAGAATTGTATTAACCGGAAACATTATACTTGTGTGAATACATAGATAAACAAAGTGTCACTAGTATGCCTCTACTTGACTAGCTCGTTAATCAAAGATGGTTATGTTTCCTAACCATAGACATGAGTTGTCATTTGATTAACGGGATCACATCATTAGGAGAATGATGTGATTGACTTAACCAATTCCGTTAGCTTAGGACCCGATCGTTTAGTATGTTGCTATTGCTTTCTTCATGACTTATACATGTTCCTATGACTATGAGATTATGCAACTCCCGTTTACCGGAGGAATACTTTGTGTGCTACCAAACGTCACAACATAACTGGGTGATTATAAAGGAGCTCTACAGGTGTCTCCAAAGGTAAATGTTGGGTTGGCGTATTTCGAGATTAGGATTTGTCACTCCGATTGTCGGAGAGGTATCTCTGGGCCCTCTCGGTAATGCACACCACATAAGCCTTGCAAGCATTGCAACTAATGAGTTAGTTGTGAGATGATGTATTACGGAACGAGTAAAGAGACTTGCCGGTAATGAGATTGAACTAGGTATTAAGATACCGACGAGCGAATCTCGGGCAAGTAACATACCGATGACAAAGGGAACACCGTATGTTGTTATGTGGTCTGACCGATAAAGATCTTCGTAGAATATGTGGGAGCCAATATGAGCATCCAGGTTCCGCTATTGGTTATTGACCGGAGACGTGTCTCGGTCATGTCTACATTGTTCTCGAACCCGTAGGGTCCGCACGCTTAAGGTTTCGATGACAGTTATATTATGAGTTTATGATTTTTGATGTACCAAAGTAGTTCGGAGTCCCGGATGAGATCAGGGACATGACGAGGAGTCTCGAAATGGTCGAGACGTAAAGATCGATATATTGGACGACTATATTCGGACATCGGAAAGGTTCCGAGTGATTCGGGTATTTTTCGGAGTACTGGAGAGTTACGGGAATACGTATTGGGCCTTATTGGGCCATACGGGAAAGAAGAAAAAGGGCCTCAAGGGTGGCCGTACCCCTCCCCTTGGTCTGGTCCGAATTGGACTAGGGAAGGGGGGCGCCCCCTTCCTTCCTTCTCCTTTTCCCTTCCTCTTTTCCTATTCCATATGGGAGGTGGAATCCTACTAGGACTAGGGAGTCCTAGTAGGACTCCACACTTGGCGCGCCCCCTCCTAGGGCCGGCCTCCTCCTCCCTTGCTCCTTTATATACGGGGGCAGGGGGCACCCCATAGACAGAAGTTGATCTTCGTGATCGTTCCTTATCCGTGTGCGGTGCCCCCCTCCACGATATTACACCTCGGTCATATTGTAGCGGTGCTTAGGCGAAGCCCTGCGACGGTAGAACATCAAGATCGTCACCACGCCGTCGTGCTGTTGGAACTCTTCCCCGAAGCTTTGCTGGATCGGAGCCCGGGGAGCGTCATCGAGCTGAACGTGTGCCAAGAACTCGGAGGTGCCGGAGTAACGGTGCTTGGATCGGTTGAACCGTGAAGACGTACAACTACATCAACCACGTTGTGCTAACGCTTCCGTTGTCGATCTACAAGGGTACGTAGATCACACTCTCCCTTCTCGTTGCTATGCATCACCATGATCTTGCATGTGCGTAGGAATTTTTTTGAAATTACTATGTTCCCCAACAGTGGCATCCGAGCCTAGGTTTTATATGTTGATGTTATATGCACGAGTAGAACACAAGTGAGTTGTGGGCGATATAAGTCATTCTGCTTACCAGCATGTCATACTTTGGTTCGGCGGTATCGTTGGACGAAGCGGCCCGGACCGACATTACGCGTACGCTTACGCGAGACCGGTTCTCCCGACGTGCTTTGCACAAAGGTGGCTAGCGGGTGACAGTTTCTCCAACTTTAGTTGAACCAAGTGTGGCTACTCCCGGTCCTTGCGAAGGTTAAAACAGCACCAACTTGACAAACTATCGTTGTGGCGTAGGTAAGATTGATTCTTGCTTAAGCCCGTAGCAGCCACGTAAAACTTGCAACAACAAAGTAGAGGACGTCTAACTTGTTTTTGCAGGGCATGTTGTGATGTGATATGGTCAAGACATGATGCTAAATTTTATTGTATGAGATGATCATGTTTTGTAACTGAGTTATCGGCAACTGGCAGGAGCCATATGGTTGTCGCTTTATTGTATGCAATGCAATCGCGCTGTAATGCTTTACTTTATCACTAAGCGGTAACGATAGTCGTGGAGGCATAAGATTGACGAGACGACAACGATGCTACGATGGAGATCAAGGTGTCGCGCCGGTGATGATGGTGATCATGACGGTGCTTCGAAGATGGAGATCACAAGCACAAGATGATGGTGGCCATATCATATCACTTATATTGATTGCATGTGATGTTTATATTTTATGCATCTTATCTTGCTTTGTTTGACGGTAGCATTATAAGATGATCTCTCACTAATGATCAAGAAGTGTTCTCCCTGAGTATGCACCGTTGCGAAAGTTCTTCATGCTGAGACACCACGTGATGATCGGGTGTGATAGGCTCTACGTTCAAATACAACGGGTGCAAAACAGTTGCACACGCAGAATACTCAGGTTATACTAGACGAGCCAAGCATATACAGATATGGCCTCAGAACACGGAGACCGAAAGGTCGAGCGTGAATCATATAGCAGATATGATCAACATAACAATGTTCACCAACGAAACTACTCCATCTCACGTGATGATCGGACATGGTTTAGTTGATTTGGATCATGTAATCACTTAGAGGATTAGAGGGATGTTTATCTAAGTGGGAGTTCTTAAGTAATATGATTAAATTGAACTTAAATTTATCATGAACTTAGTCCTAGTAGTATTTTGCAAATCATGTTGTAGATCAATAGCTCGCGTTGTTGCTTCCCTGTGTTTATTTTGATATGTTCCTAGAGAAAATTGTGTTGAAAGATGTTAGTAGCAATGATGCGGATTGGATCCGTGATCTGAGGTTTATCCTCATTGCTGCACAGAAGAATTATGTCATTGATGCACCGCTAGGTGAAAAACCTATTGCAGGAGAAGATGCAGACGTTATGAACATTTGGCTAGCTAAATATGATGACTACTTGATAGTTTAGTGCACCATGCTTAACGGCTTAGAATCGGGACTTCAAAGATGTTTTGAACGTCATGGACCATATGAGATGTTCCAGGAGTTGAAGTTAATATTTCAAGCAAATACCCGAGTTGAGAGATATGAAGTTTCCAACAAGTTCTATAGCTAAAAGATGGAGGAAAATCGCTCAACTAGTGAGCATGTGCTCAGATTGTCTGGGTACTACAATCGCTTGAATCAAGTGGGAGTTAATCTTCCAGATAAGATAGTGATTGACAGAATTCTCTAGTCACCATCACCAAGTTAGTAGAACTTCGTGTTGAACTATAGTATGCAAGGGATGACGAAAACGAATCCCGAGCTTTTCATGATGATGAAATCGATTAAGGTAGAAATCAAGAAATAGCATCAAGTGTTGATGGTTGACAAGATCACTAGTTTCAAGAAAAGGGCAGAGGGAAGAAGGGGAACTTCAAGAAGAACAGCAAGCAAGTTGCTGCTCAAGTGAAGAAGCCCAAGTCTGGTCCTAAGCCTGAGACTAAGTGTTTCTACTGCAAAGGGATTGGTCACTGGAAGCGGAACTACCCCAAGTGATTGGCAGATAAGAAGGATGGCATAGTGAACATAAGTATATTTGATATACATGTTATTGATGTGTACTTTACTAGTGTTTATAGCAACCCCTCAGTATTTGATACTAGTTCAGTTGCTAAGATTAGTAACTCGAAACGGGAGTTGCAGAATAAACAGAGACTAGTTAAGGGTGAAGTGACGATGTGTGTTGGAAGTGGTTCCAAGATTGATATGATCATCATCGCACACTCCCTATACTTTCGGGATTAGTGTTGAACCTAAATAAGTGTTATTTGGTGTTTGCGTTGAGCATGAATATGATTTGATCATGTTTATTGTAATACGGTTATTCATTTAAGTAAGAGAATAAATTGTTGTTCTGTTTAAATGAATAAAACCTTATATGGTTACACACCCAATGAAAATAGTTCATTGGATCTCGATCGTAGTGATACACATAATCATAATATTGAAACCAAAAGATGCAAAGTTAATAATGATAGTGCAACTTATTTGTGGCACTAACGTTTAGGTCATATTGGTGTAAAGAGCATGAAGAAACTCCAAGCTGATGGGTTTTTGGAATCACTTGATTATGAATCACTTGATGCTTGCGAACCATGCCTCATGGGCAAGATGACTAAAACGTTGTTCTCCGGAACTATGGAGCGAGCAACTGACTTATTGGAAATAATACATACTGATGTATGAGATCCGATGAGTGTTAAGGCTCGCGGCGGGTATCATTATTTTCTGACCTTCACAGATGATTTGAGCAGATATGGGTATATCTACTTAATGAAACACAAGTCTGAAATATTTGAAAAGTTCAAAGAATTTCAGAGTGAAGTGGAGAATCATCGTAACAAGAAAATAAAAGTTTCTACGATATGATCGCAAAGGTAAATATTTGAGTTACGAGTCTGGCCTTCAGTTAAAACAATGTGAAATAGTTTCACTACTCACGCCACCTGGAACACCACAGCATAATGGTGTGTCCGAACATCATAACCATACTTTATTATATATGGTGGATCTATGATGTCTCTTACCGATCTACCACTATCGTTTTGGGGTTATGCATTAAAGACAGCTGCATTCACGTTTAAAAGGGCACCATCTAAGTCCGTTGAGACGACACAATCTGAATTGTGGTTTGGCAAGAAACCAAAGTTGTTGTTTCTTAAAAGTTTGGGATTGTGATGCTTATATGAAAAAGTTTCATCCTGATAAGCTCAAACCCAAATCGGAGAAATATGTCTTCATAGGATACCCAAAGGAGACTGTTGGGTACACCTTCTATCACAAATCGGAAGGCAAGACTTTTGTTGCTAAATTCAGAGTTTTTCTAGAGAAGGAGTTTCTCTCGAAAGAAGTGAGTGGGAGGAAAGTAGAACTTGACGAGGTAATTGTACCTGCTCCCTTATTGGAAAGTAGTACATCACAGAAACCTGTTTCTGCGACACCTACACCAATTAGTGAGGAAGCTAATGATAATGATCATGAAACTTCAGAACAAGATACTACCGAATCTCGTAGGTAAACCAGAGTGAGATCCGCACCAGAGTGGTACGGTAATCCTGTTCTGGAAGTCATGTTACTAGACCATGACGAACTTGCGAACTATGAGGAAGCGATGATGAGCCCAGATTCCGCGAAATGGTTTGACGCCATAAAATCTGAGATATGATCCATGTATGAGAACAAAGTATGGACTTTGATGGATTTGCCCGATGATTGGCAAGCCATAGAAAATAAATGGATCTTCAAGAGGAAGACGGATGCTGATAGTAGTGTTACTATCTACAAAGCTAGAATTGTCGCAAAAGGTTTTCGACAAGTTCAAGGTGTTGACTACGATGAGATTTTCTCACTCGTATATATGCTTAAGTCTGTCCGAATCATGTTAGCAATTGCCGCATTTTATGAAATCTGGCAAATGGATAAACAAAACTGCATTCCTTAATGGATTTCTTAAAGAAGAGTTGTATATGATGCAACCAGAAGGTTTTGTCAATCCTAAAGGTGTTAACAAAATATGCAAGCTCCAACGATCCATCTATGGACTGGTGCAAGCATCTCGGAGTTGGAATATACGCTTTGATAAGTTGATCAAAGCATATAGTTTTATACAGACTTACGGTGAAGCCTGTATTTACAAGAAAGTGAGTCGGAGCACTACAACATTTCTGATAAGTATATGTGAACAACATATTGTTGATCGGAAATAATGTATAATTTTCTGGAAAGCATAAAGGAATATTTGAAAGGAGTTTTTCAAAGAAAGACCTCGGTAAAGCTGCTTACAGATTGAGCATCAAGATCTATAGAGATAGATCAAGACGCTTGATAAGTTTTTTCAATGAGTACATACCTTGACAAGATTTTGAAGTAGTTCAAAATGGAACAGTCAAAGAAAGAGTTCTTGCCTATGTTGCAAGGTGTGAAATTGAGTAAGACTCAAAGCCCGACCATGGCAGAAGATAGAAATAGAATGAAAGTCATTCCCTATGCCTCAGCCATAGGTTCTATAAAGTATGCCATGTTGTGTAGCAGAGCTATTGTATACCTTACACTGTGTTAAGCAAGGGAGTACAATAGTGATCTAAGAGTAGATCACTGGACAACGGTCAAAATTATCCTTAGTGGAATAAGGAAATATTTCTCAATTATGGAGGTGACAAAAAGGTTCGTCGTAAAAAGTTACGTCGATGCAAGTTTTGACACAGATCTGGATGACTCTAAGTCTCGATCTAGATACATATTGAAAGTGGGAGCAATAAGCTAGAGTAGCTCCGTGCAGAGCATTGTTGACATAGAAATTCGCAAAATACTTACGGATCTGAATGTGACAGACCCGTTGACTAAAATTATCTCACAAGCAAAACATGATCACACCTTAGTACTCTTTGGGTGTTAATCACATAGCGATGTGAACTAGATTAATGACTCTAGTAAACCCTTTGGGTGTTGATCACATATCGATGTGAACTATGGGTGTTAATCACATGGTGATGTGAACTATTGTTGTTAAATCACATGGCGATGTGAACTAGATTATTGACTCTAGTGCAAGTGGGAGACTGAAGGAAATATGCCCTAGAGGCAATAATAAAGTTGTTATTTATTTCCTTATATCATGATAAATGTTTATTATTCATGCTAGAATTGTATTAACCGGAAACATAATACTTGTGTGAATACATAGACAAACAAAGTGTCACTAGTATGCCTCTACTTGCCTAGCTCGTTAATCAAAGATGGTTATGTTTCCTAACCATAGACATGAGTTGTCATTTGATTAACGGGATCACATCATTAGGAGAATGATGTGATTGACTTGACCCATTCCGTTAGCTTAGCACCCGATCGTTTAGTATGTTGCTATTGCTTTCTTCATGACTTATACATGTTCCTATGACTATGAGATTATGCAACTCCCGTTTACCGGAGGAACACTTTGTGTGCTACCAAACGTCACAACGTAACTGGGTGATTATAAAGTAGCTCTACAGGTGTCTCCAAAGGTAAATGTTGGGTTGGCGTATTTCGAGATTAGGATTTGTCACTCCGATTGTCGGAGAGGTATCTCTGGGCCCTCTCGGTAATGCACACCACATAAGCCTTGCAAGCATTGCAACTAATGAGTTAGTTGTGAGATGATGTATTATGGAACGAGTAAAGAGACTTGCCCGTAACGAGATTGAACTAGGTATTAAGATACCGACGATCGAATCTCGGGCAAGTAACATACCGATGACAAAGGGAACACCGTATGTTGTTATGCGGTCTGACCGATAAAGATCTTCGTAGAATATGTGGGAGCCAATATGAGCATCCAGGTTCCGCTATTGGTTATTGACCGGAGACATGTATCGGTCATGTCTACATTGTTCTCGAACCCGTAGGGTCCGCACGCTTAAGGTTTCGATGACAGTTATATTATGAGTTTATGAGTTTTGATGTACTGAAGGAGTTCGGAGTCCCGGATGAGATCAGGGACATGACGAGGAGTCTCGAAATGGTCGAGACGTAAAGATCGATATATTGGACGACTATATTCGGATATCGGAAAGGTTCTGAGTGATTCAGATATTTTTCAGAGTACTGGAGAGTTACGGGAATACGTATTGGGCCTTATTGGGCCATACGGGAAAGATGAAAAAGGGCCTCAAGGGTGGCCACACCCCTCCCCTTGGTCTGGTCCAAATTGGACTAGGGAAGGGGGGCGCCCCCTTCCTTCCTTCTCCTTTTCCCTTCCTCTTTTCCTATTCCATATGGGAGGTGGAATCCTACTAGGACTAGGGAGTCCTAGTAGGACTCCACACTTGGCGCGCCCCCTCCTAGGGCCGGCCTCCTCCTCCCTTGCTCCTTTATATACTGGGGCAGGGGGCACCCCATAGACAGAAGTTGATCTTCGTGACCGTTCCTTAGCCGTGTGCGGTGCCCCCCTCCACGATATTACACCTCGGTCATATTGTAGCGGTGCTTAGGCGAAGCCCTGCGACGGTAGAACATCAAGATCGTCACCACGCCGTCGTGCTGACGGAACTCTTCCCCAAAGCTTTGCTGGATCGGAGCCCGGGGAGCGTCATCGAGCTGAACGTGTGCCAAGAACTCGGAGGTGCCGGAGTAACGGTGTTTGGATCAGTTGAACTGTGAAGACGTACGACTACATCAACCACGTTGTGCTAACGCTTCCGTTGTCGATCTACAAGGGTACGTAGATCACACTCTCCCCTCTCGTTGCTATGCATCACCATGATCTTGCGTGTGCGTAGGAATTTTTTTGAAATTACTATGTTCCCCAACACTTGGCACTTCTGGGAGTGGTGATGTAGAACCACTCCCGTTGCTATAATCCGGACACCTCTGGAAAGGAACCTTTTGGCCACGGAGCTCCGGCAATCTTGCTTATTAATGCACCCCACACACTGCATACTGCCCTTCGGCTGTCTTCGGCTTCACACCAAAGGTCTTGAGCCACAGGCCGAAGTGAGGGGTAATGCGGAGGAAGGCCTCACATACGACAATAAATGCCGAAATGTGGAGAAAGGAATCCGGGGCTAGATCATGGAAATCAAGCCCGTAATAGAACATCAAACCCCTTACGAGGGGATCCAGAGTGAGGCCCAGTTGTTGGGGGAAGTGGGAGATGAACACGACGTCTTCGTTGGGTTCAGGAGTAGGGACGACCTGCCCTCGGGCGAGCAGACAATGTGAGACTTCGGCGGTCAGGTATCTTGCCTCCCTTAACTTCTTGATATCCTCTTCCGTGATGGAGGAAGGCACCCACCGGCCCTAGAGGCTGGATCCGGACATGATTGAAGATCCGAAGCACCTGACCTAGGCTTTGAGTGTTAGAACTCGAGGCGGGGGAGGGATTCGATTGAGCATGGGAGGAAAAAAGTAAAAGCCTTGACCCTTTATAAAGAGGGTGAATATCAAGCGTCCTCCTCGTGGCCGTTTGGGACTTGCCTAAAATCTAGGAGTCCTAGGCGTGGTTGGGTTACCCACGACCGTATTGATGAGAATCACGTAATAAGGGGGACACGATCTCTGCTTTGACAAGACGTGTCAAGAAACTGCCTCGCGTTATGTGCGGGGCTAGTTAAAGGAAACAGTTCGAATAATCACCGGGGCATGGCATAATGTCATGTTGTGTCAGCAAAATAGATTTGTGGAAATATTATTCTCTCTACGGTGGTAGGTGGAACTTTTTATGCAGGGTCGGACACTATCATTGTATTCAAATTTTTCCGTGGTGTATTCGGAGGAGGAACCCGCCTTGCAATGCCGAAGACAATACTGCGCGCCGGACTCATCGTCATTGAAGTCTGGTTCAAGGACTACTGAGGGAGTCCTGGATTAAGGGGTCTCCGGACAGCCGGACTATATCCTCTGGCCGGACTGTTGGACTATGAAGATACAAGATTGAAGACTTCGTCTCGTGTCTGGATGGGACCCTACTTGGCGTGGAAGGCAAGCTAGGCAATACGGATATGTATATCTCCTTTATAACCGACCTTGTGTAACCCTAGCCCCCTCCGGTGTCTATATAAACCGGAGGGTTTTAGTCCGTAGGACAACATACAATCATACCATAGGCTAGCTTCTAGGGTTTAGCCTCTCCGATCTCGTGGTAGATCAACTCTTGTAATACTCATATCATCAAGAATAAATCAAGCAGGACGTAGGGTTTTACCTCCATCAAGAGGGCCCAAACCTGGGTAAAACATCGTGTCCCCTGCCTCCTATTACCATCCGCCTTAGACGCACAGTTCGGGACCCCCTACCCGAGATCCGCCGGATTTAACACCGACAGACCCAGACGACGGTACTGGCCCGGACCCGGCTCGCGGCGCACCGTACATGACGAGGAAGGATTGGTTCGACCTCTACTTCGACCAAAAGTAGTTTAGCTTAGTTTAAATTTATGTTTTTTGTTCGGTTATGCAAAACTATCTATGTTTATGTTTGAATGCATGCTACTTTCGGTTGAACCTGCTTTGAACTTGATCAAATTGAAGTTTACAACCTTAAGTTTAGGGGATCGACTAGAAAAGGCCAAAAATTTCTACGCACACGTAATGATCTATCCATGGAGATGCATAACAACAAAGGGTAGAGTGTGTCTACGTACCCTCGTAGACCGTAAGGGGAAGCGTTTCACAACGCGGGTGATGTAGTCGAACTTCTTCGCACTTCAACCGATCAAGTACCGAACGCACGACACCTCGGCGTTCTGCACACGTTCAGCTCGGTGACATCCCTTGCCTTCTTGATCTAGCAAGACGGTGAAGTAGTAGATGAATTCCGTTAGCACGATGGAGTGGTGACGATGATGGTGAAGTAATCTTCGCAGGGCTTCGCCTAAGCACTACAAAAATATAACCGGGGGTGTAAACAGTGGAGGGGGTGATGCACACGCCTAGGCAATTGTCTGGTGTGTGCTAGCCCCCCCCCCCCACATATATATATAGGTGGGAGGGAGGGAGGAGCAGCCATAGGAGGCGCCCAAGTAGGAGGAATCCTACTTGGAGTCCCTCCAAAGTCACGCCCCCTTCCATATATAACGGAGGGAGAAGGAAAGAGGGGGGAGAGGGAAGGAAGTGGGAATCCTAATCCACACCTCCCTTTCCCTTCTACTCTTTCCTTCCCCTCCTTAGTCAAGCCCATATGGGGGGCGCACCAGCCCCTTGTGGATAGTGTGTTTCCCCTCTTGGCCCATAAGGCCCATATCTTTTGTCGGGGGTGCCCGGAACCCCTTCCGGTGACCCGATAAGTACCTGATACCCCCCGAAACACTTCCGGTGTCCGAATACTATCATCCTATATATCAATATTTACCTCTCGACCATTTTGAGACTCCTCGTCACGTCCGTGATCTCATCCGGGACTCCGAAAAACATTCGGTCACAAATCACATTACTCATTTAATACTAAATCATCATCAAACGTTAAGCGTGCGGACCCTACTAGTTTGAGAACTATGTAGACATGACCCAAGACACCTCTCCGGTCAGTAACCAATAGCGGAACCTGGATGCCCATATTGGCTCCTAGATATTCTACGAAGATCTTTATCGGTCGTACCATTATGACAACATGCCTAATTCCCTTTGTCCATCGGTATGTTACTTGCCCGAGATTCGATCGTCGGTATCTTCATACCTAGTTCAATCTCATTATTGGCAAGTCTCTTTACTCGTTCTATAATACATCACCTCATTACTAACTCCTTAGTAGTTTGCTTGCAAGCTTATGATGTGTATTACCCAGAGGGCCCAGAGATACTTCTCCGATACTCGGACTGACAAATCCTAATCTCAATCTATGCCAACTCAACAAACACCTTCGGAGATACCTGTAGAGCATCTTTATAATCACCCAGTTACGTTGTGACATTTGATAGAACACAAGGCATTCCTCCAGTATCCGGGAGTTGCATAATCTCATAGTCGAAGGCATATGTATTTGACATGAAGAAAGCAATAGCAATAAAATTGAATGATCATTATGCTAAGCTAATGGATGGGTCTTGTCCATCACATCATTCTCCTAATGATGTGATCCCGTTATCAAATGACAACTCATGTCCATGTTTAGGAAACATTACTTTGATCAACGAGCTAGTCTAGTAGAGGCTCACTAGGGACATGGTATTTGTTTATGTATTCACACATGTATTAAGGTTTCCGATAAATACAATTCTAGCATGACTAATAAACCTTTATCATGAATAAGGCAATATAAAATAACAACTTCACTATTGCCTCTAGGGCATATTTCCTTCAGTCTCCCACTTGCACTAGAGTCAGTAATCTAGTTCACATCACCATGTGAATAACACCCATAGTTCACATCGTCATGTGATTAACACCTACAGTTCACACCGCCATGTTACCAACACCCAAAGGGTTTACTAGAGTCAATAATCTAGTTCACATTGCCATGTGATTAACACCCAAAGAGTAATAAGGTGTGATCATGTTTTGCTTGTGAGAGAAGTTTAGTCAACAGGTCTGTCAGATTCAAATATGTATGTATTTTGCAAATTTCTATGTCTACAGTGCTCTGCATGGAGCTACTCTAGCTAACATCTCCAACATTCAATATGTATCCAGATTGAGACTTTGAGTCGTCTAGATAAGTGTCAAAGCTTGCATCGACGTAACTCCTTACGACGAAATCTTTATCACCTCCATAACCGAGAAACATTTCCTTAGTCCTCTTTAAGGCACCTAAGGATAATTTTAACCGTTGTCCAGTGGTCCACTCCTAGATCACTCTTGTACCCTCTTTGCCAGATAAGTGGCAAGACACACATCGGGTCTGGTGTAAAACATGGCATATCATATAGAACATATGGCTGAGGCATAGGGAATGACTTTCGTTCTCTCTCTATCTTCTGCCGTGGTCGGGCTTTGAGTCTTACTCAACTTCACACCTTGTAATACAGGCAAGAACCCCTTCTTGGAATGAACCATTTTGAACTTCTTCAAATCTTATCAAGGTTTGTGTTTTCTGACAGTTATATTAAGCATCTTGATCTATCCCTATAGATATAGATGCTCAATATGCAAGTAGCTTCACCGAGGTAGTTTATTGAAAAAATCTTATTCAAGTATCCTTTTATGCTATCCAGAAATTCTATATCATTTCCAATCAACAGTATGTCATCCAGATATAATATTGGAAATGCTATAGAGCTCCCACTCACTTTCTTGAAAACACAGGCTTCACCGTAAATTTGTATAAAACCATATGCTTTGATCACCTCATCAAAGCATATATTCCAACTCTGAGATGCTTGCACCAGTCCATAGATGGATCGCTGGAGCTTGCACACTTTGTTAGCACCTTTAGGATCGACAAAACCTTTTGGTTGCATTATATACAACTCTTCTTTGAGATATCCACTTAAGGAATGCAATTTTGACAACCATTTGCCAGATTTCATAATAATAAAATGTGGGAATTGCTAACATTATTTGGACGGACTTAAGCATCTCTACGGGTGAGAAAGTCTCAACGTAGTCAACCCCTTGAACTTGTTGAAAACCTTTTGCGACTAGTCGAGCTTTGTAGACAGTAACATTACCATCAGCGTAAGTCTTCTTCTTGAAGATCCATTTCTCTATGGCTTGCCGATCATCAGGCAAGTCCACCAAAGTCCACACTTTGTTCTCATACATGGATCCTATCTCAGATTTCATGGCCTCAAGCCATCTGTCGGAATCTGGGCTCATCATAGCTTATTCATAGTTCATAGGTTCACCATGGTCTAGTAACAATACTTCTAGGATAGTACTACCGTACCACTTTAGTGCGGAACGTGCTCTATTTGACCTACAAAGTCCAGTAGTAACTTTATCTGAAGTTTCATGATCATCATCATTAGCTTCCTCTCTAGTTGGTGTAGGCACCACGGGAACGGATTTCTATGATGTGCTACTCTCCAATTCAAGAGAAGGTACATTTACCTCATCAAGTTCTACTTTCCTCCCACTCACTTTTTTCTAGAGAAACTCGTTCTCTGTAAAGGACCCATTCCTAGCAACAAAGATCTTGCCTTCGGATCTATGGTAGAAGGTGTACCCAATAGTTCCTTTAGGGTATCCTATGAAGACGCACTTCTCCAATTTGGGTTCAAGCTTATCTGGCTGAAGCTTTTTGACATAAGCATTGCATCCCCAAACTTTAAGAAACGACAACTTAGGTTTCTTCCCAAACCACAGTTCATATTGTGTTGTCTCAACAGATTTAGACAGTGCCCTATTTAATGTGAATGTAGTTCTCTCTAATGCATAAACCCAAAACGATAGTGGCAAATCGGTAAGAGACATCATAGAACGCACCATATCAAATAAAGTACGGTTACGACGTTCAGACACACCATTACGCTGTGGTGTTCAAAGTGGCGCGAGTTGTGAAACAATTCCACATTGTTTTAAATGAAGGCCAAACTCATAACTCAAATATTCGCCTCCACGATCAGATCGTAGAAACTTTATTTTCTTGTTACAATGATTCTTCACTTCACTCTGAAATTCTTTGAACTTTTCAAATGTTTTAGACCTGTGTTTCATTAAGTAGATATACCCATACCTACTCAAATCATCTGTGAAGGTCAGAAAATAACGATACTAGCCGCGTGCTTTAACACTCATCGAACTGCATACATTGGTATGTATTATTTCCAATAAGTCATTAGATCGCTGCATTGTCCCAGAGAATGGAGTTTTAGTCATCTTGCCCATGAGGCATGGCTTGAAAGTATCAAATGATTCATAATCAAGTGATTCCAAAAGTCCATCTCCATGGAGTTTCTTCATGCGCTTTACACCAATATGACCTGAACGGCAGTGCTGCAAGTATGTTGCACTATCATTATCAACTTTGCATCTTTTGGCATAAATATAATGAATATGTGTATTACTACGATCGAGATTCCATAAACCATTCACAATGGGTGTATGACCATAGAAGGTTTTATTTGTGTAAACAGAATAACAATTATTCTCTAACTTAAATGAATAACCATATTACAATAAACATGATCTAATCATATTCATGCTCAACGCAAACACCAAATAACATTTATTTACGTTCAACACTAATCATGAAGGTAGGGGGAGTGTGCGATAGTGATCATATCAACCTTGGAATCATTTCCAATACACATCGTCACCTTGCTTTTAACTAGTCTCTGCAACTCCTATTTTGAGTTACTAATCTTAGCAACTGAACTGGTATCAAATACCCTGGGATTACTTCGAATACTAGTAAAATACACATCAATAACATGTATATCAAATATACCTTTGTTCACTTTGCCATCCTTCTTATCCGCCATGTTTTTGGGGCAGTTCCACTTCAAGTGACCATTTCCTTCGCACTAGAATTACTCAGTTTCAGGCTTGGGTCCAGCTTTTGGCTTCTTCATGGGAGTGGCAACTTGCTTGCCATTCTTCTTGAAGTTCCCTTCCCTTGCCCTTTTTATTGAAACTAGTGGTCTTGTTAACCATCAACACTTGATGCTCTTTCTTGATTTCTACCTTCACCGATTTTAGCATCGCAAAGAGCTTGGGAATCGTTTTTGTCATCCCTTGCATAGTATAGTTCATCACGAAGTTCTAGTAGCTTGGTGATAGTGACTAGAGAACTCTGTCAATCACTATGTTATCTGGAAGATTAACTCCCATTTGATTCAAGTGATTGTTGTACCCAGACATTCTGAGCACATGGTCACTGGCTAAGCTATTCTCCTCCATCTTGTAGGCAAAGTACTTGTCAGAGGTCTCTTACCTCTTGACACGGGCATGACTCTGAAATACCAATTTCAGCTCTTGGAACATCTCGTATGCTATATGGCGTTCAAAACATTTTTGAAGTCCCGATTCTAAGCCGTAAAGCATGGCGCACTAAACTATCAAGTAGTCATCATACCGAGCTTGTCAAACGTTCATAACGTATGTTTCTACTCCTGCAATAGGTCTCTCACCTAGAGGTGCATCAAGGACATAATACTTCTGTGCAGTAATGAGGATAATCCTCATATCACGGACCCAGCCCGCATCATTACTACCATCATCTTTCAACTTATTTTTCTCTAGCAACATATCAAAAATAGGGAGCTATATTGCGAACTATTGATCTACAACATAGATCTGCAAATACTATCAGGACTAAGTTCATGATAAATTAAGTTCAATTAATCTAATTACTGAAGAACTCTCACTTAAATAGACATCCCTCAAGTCATCTAAGTGACACATGATCCAAATCAACTAACCCATGTCCGATCATTATGTGAGATGGGGTAGTCATCAATGGTGACCATCTCTATGTTGGTCATATCTACTATATGATTCATGTTCGACCTTTCGATCTACAGTGTTCTGAGTCCGTGTCTGTACATGCTAGACTCATCAAGTTTAACCCAAGTATTCTACATGTGTAAAACTGTCTTACACCCTTTGTATGTGAACATAGAGTCTATCACACCCGATCATCATGTGGTGTCTCGAAACGACGAACTTTCGCAACGGTGCATACTCAGGGAGAAATCTTTTATCTTGAAATTTAGTGCAGGGATCATCTTATAATGTTATCGTCGTTCTAAGAAAAATAAGATGCATATAAGATAAACATCACATGCAATCAAAATATGTGACATGATATGGCCATCATCACTCATGCTTTTGATCTCCATCTCCAAAGCATCATCATGATACCCATCGTCACCAGCTCGACACCTTGATCTCCATCATTTCATCGTAGTCATTGAGGGAGTCCTGGATTAGGGGGTCCTCGGACAGCCGGACTATATACTTTGGCCGGACTGTTGGACTATGAAGATACAAGATTGAAGACTTCATCCCATGTCCGGGTGGGACTCTCCTTTGCGTGGAAGGCAAGCTTGGCAATTCAGATATGTAGATCTCATCCCTTGTAACCGACTCTGTGTAACCCTAGCCCCCTCTGGTGTCTATATAAACCGGAGGGTTTAGTCCGTAGGACAAGAACAATCATAATCATAGGCTACCTTCTAGGGTTTAGCCTCTACGATATTGTGGTAGATCAACTCTTGTAATACTCATATCATCAAGATCAATCAAGCAGGAAGTAGGGTATTACCTCCATCGACAGGGCCCGAACCTGGGTAAACATAGTATCCCCTGCCTCCTGTTACCATCCACCTTAGACGCACAGTTTGGGACCACCTACCCGAGATCCGCTGGTTTTGACACCGACGTTGGTGCTTTCATTGAGAGTTCCACTGTGCCGTCACCATAAGGCTTGATGGCTCCTTCGGTCATCGACAACGATGCAATCCAGGGTGAGGTTTTTGTCCCCGGACAGATCTTCGTATTCGGCGGCTTCATACTGCGGGCCAACTCGCTTGGCCATCTGGAGCAGATCGAGAGCTATGCCCCTGGCCATCAGGTCAGGTTTGGAAACTTGAACTATACTGCTGACATCCGTGGAGACTTGATCTTCGACGGATTCGAGCCCATGTCAGGTGCGCCGCACAGTCGTGACGAGCATGACTTAGCTCTGCCGCTGGACGGTGTTCGGGAGATCACACCTGCGGCTACTCAGGCCCTCAATCCAGAGCAGATCGTGTCGTCCGAGGACAGGTGGATGGACCCCGCCACGGAGGCCGCACATCCAGCGGCGTTAGAGCCGAATGCTGACCTCACTTCCTGTGAGACCCTTGTTGCCAGACCCTTGGATTCGTCCCCGGCCACAGGCTCCGAGCCTCCTACGTCTATGCCTATCGAATCTGATTGGGCACCAATCATGGAGTTCACCTCTGCGGATATCTTTCAGCACTCGACCTTGGGCGACGTGCTAAATTCATTAAGGTCTCTCTCCTTGTCAGGAGGCCCTTGGCCGAACTGTGTCCGGCTCGAGTGGGAAGCGGACGACGAAGAAATTCGTCCCCCACCCACCACCCACTTAATGGCCACTGTCGACGACTTAACTGACATGCTTGATATCGGCTCCGAAGACATCGACGGTATGGACAACGATGTAGGAGAAGAACAGGAACCACTGCCCACAGGGCGCTGGACAGCCACCTCATCATATGATATATACATGGTGGATACCCCCAAAGAAAGTGATGGCAATAAGGCAACGGAGGGTAATCCCCTCGAGAAGCAATCTAGGCACCGGCGTCATCGGCGCCGCTCAAAGCCCCGCCATAGCAAAAGCAGCGATACCGGCACAAGAGACAATAACACTGCGGACAGTGCCGAAGACAATCCCCTCCAGCCAGGCTTCGAGCAGGAGGATGGGCAAGCTAGCCCTAAGGAACAGGCGGCAGACGGAAAATCAGAGGATGACAATTATATGCCTCTCTCCGATGACGAGGTGATCCTCAGCGACGAAGAATTTCTCGTGCCCGAGGATCCCGTCGAGCAGGAGCGCTTCAAGCGCCGGCTTATAGCCACAGCAAAACCCTGAAGAAAAAGCAACAGGAGCTTCAAGCTGATCAAGATCTACTAGCAGATAGATGGACCGAGGTGCTGGCAGCCGAGGAATACGAAATTGAGTGCCCAACCAAAAGTTACCCAAAGCGCAGGTTGCTACCCAAACCTGAGGAGGAAGCATTAAAGCCTACACTACCAGCGTATGATGCGGCTGACCGGCCACCTCGTGGCCGAGACAAAGCAGCGTATCAGCCCGAAGTCCAGCCCGCACCCCGTCGCCATTCAAACAAAAACACCAAGGCCCGGGGCAACACGCAGGACCTACGAGACGTATTGGAAAACAAAGCAGGACATACAAGATCAATCTACGGATCACGGGGGCGTGCCCCAACGAGTAACAACGTCCGTCACGCCGGATATACTAAAAGCAAATCCGGCCGGGCCGAATATAGCAGACAAGACGTATGAACTGCGTCGTGATATAGCCTGGCACAGAGGCGCCGCACACCCCCTGTGCTTCACTGATGACATAATGGATCACGAATTCCCAGAAGGTTTTAAACCCGTGAATATTGAATCATATGATGGCACAATAGACCCCGCGGTATGGATTGAAGATTTCCTCCTCCACATCCACATGGCCCGTGGTGACGATCTACATGCCATCAAGTACCTCCCATTAAAACTCAAAGGACCTACTCGGCATTGGCTCAATAGCCTGCCGGCAAAGTCCATTGGTAGTTGGGAGAACTTGGAACATGCATTCCTTGATAACTTCCAGGGCACTTATGTGCGACCACCGGATGCCGGTGACTTGAGTCACATAACCCAACAGCCAGGGGAATCAGCTAGGAAATTCTGGACTCGGTTCCTAACTAAAAAGAACCAAATCGTCGACTGTCTAGATGCCAAGGCCTTAGCGGCATTTAAGCATAACATCCGCGACGAGTGGCTCACCCGACACCTCGGCCAAGAAAAGACGAAGTCCATGGCAGCCCTTACGACGCTCATGACCCGCTTTTGTGCGGGCGAGGATAGCTGGCTGGCTCGCAGCAACAACACATCAAGAAACCCTGGCAATTCAGATGCCAAAGACAGCAACGGCAGGCCACGTCGCAACAAACACAAGCGCCGCAACAACGGCGACAACGCCGAAGAAACGACAGTTAATGCCGGATTTAGCGGCTCTAAATCCGGTCAGCGGAAAAAGCCGTTCACAAGAAGCAATCCTGGCCCGTCCAGCTTGGACCACATACTCGATTGTTTGTGTCAAATTCACGGCACCCCTGATAAACCAGCCAAACACACCAACAGAGGACGTTGGGTGTTCAAACAGGCCGGCAAGTTAAATGCCGAAAACAAGGAAAATGGGCTGCATAGCGACGACGAGGAGGAGCCCCGACCGCCGAACACAGGAGGACAAAAGAAATTTCCTCCCCAAGTGAAAACGGTAAACATGATATACGCAACCCATATTCCCAAGCAGGAACGGAAGCGTGCACTGAGGGACATCTATGCGATGGAGCCAGTCGCCCCAAAGTTCAACCCATGGTCTTCTTGTCCGATCACCTTCGATCGCAGGGACCACCCATGGTTCTGCCGCATTGGTCCTTGACCCCATCATTGACGGAATTCACCTCACTCGAGTCCTTATGGACAGTGGCAGCAGCCTGAACCTGCTCTATCAGGATACAGTGCGTAAAATGGGTATAGACCCCTCGAGGATCAAACCCACCAAAACCACCTTTAAAGGTGTCATCCCAGGTGTAGAGGCATGTTGCACATGTGCTACCTCTTGAGCACTGCGTTGGATTTCCCCGAAGAGTTGAGGATGATGCAGCAAAGTAGCATAAGTATTTCCCTCAGTTTTTGAGAACCAAGGTATCAATCCAGTAGGAGGCTACGCGTGAGTCCCTCGTACCTACACAAAAACAATAGCTCAACGCAACCAACGCATTTAGGGGTTGTCAATCCCTTCACGGTCACTTACGAAAGTGAGATCTGATACAGATGATAAATAATATTTTTGGTATAGAGATGCAAAGTAAAAAGTAAAAGCAAAGCAATAATAAAGTGATGGAGATTGATATTATGAGAAAGAGACCCGGGGGCCATAGGTTTCACTAGTGGCTTCTCTCAAGAGCATAAGTATTCTACGGTGGGTGAACAAATTACTGTTGAGCAATTGACAGAATTGAGCATAGTTATGAGAATATCTAAGTATGATCATCTATATAGGCATCACGTCCGAGACAAGTAGATCGACTCCTGCCTGCATCTACTACTATTACTCCACTCATCGACCGCTATCCAGCATGCATCTAGAGTATTAAGTTAAAAACATAGTAATGCCTTAAGCAAGATGACATGATATAGAGGGATAGTTTCATGCAATATGATAAAAACTCCGTCTTGTTATCCTTGATGGCAATGATACAATACGTGCCTTGCTGCCCCTTCTGTCACTGGGAAAGGACACCGCAAGATCGAACCCAAAGCTAACCACTTCTCCCATGGCAAGAACAACCAATCTAGTAGGCCAAACCAAACTGATAATTCGAAGAGACTTGCAAAGATAACCAATCATACATAAAAGAATTCAGAGAAGATTCAAATATTATTCATAGATAGACTTGATCATAAACCCACAATTCATTGGTCTCAACAAACACACCGCAAAAAGAAGATTACATCGAATAGATCTCCACGAGAGAGGGGGAGAACATTGTATTGAGATCCAAAAAGAGAGAAGAAGCCATCTAGCTACTAACTATGGACCCGTAGGTCTGAAGTAAACTACTCACACTTCATAGGAGGGGCTTGGATGATGATGTAGAAGCCCTCCGTGATCGATGCCCTCTCCGGCGGAGCTCCGGAACAGGCCCCAAGATGGGATCTCGTGGATACAGAAAGTTGCGGCGGTGGAATTAGGTTTTTGGCTCCGTCCCTGATCGTTTGGGGGTACATAGGTATATATAGGAGGAAGAAGTACGTCGGTGGAGCTTCGAGGGGCCCACGAGGAAGGGGGCACGCCCTTGGGGGGAGGGGGCGCGCCCTCCACCCTCGTGACCGCCTCGTGGCTTTCTTGACGGAGGGTCCAAGTCTCCTGGATCTTATCTGATGAGAAAATCATGTTTCCAAAGGTTTCATTCCGTTTGGACTCCGTTTGATATTCTGTTTCTCCGAAACACTGAAATAGGCAAAATAACGGCAATTCTGGGCCAGGCCTCCGGTTAATAGGTTAGTCCCAAAAATAATATAAAAGTGGAAAATAAAGCCCAATATAGTCCAAAAGAGTAGATAATATAGCATGGAGCAATCAAAAATTATAGATACGTTGGAGACGTATCAACAGGCTCAATAAAACTGGAAGTAGTCTTCGGATCTCCGGACAACTTCTGAAGCGAAGAGTTAATCTTCAATATCGTCCCCTTCCGTAGTGGATATCATGCACTGCTCGGACGAACCGCATTTGCCAGACTCAATGCGGTACCGCATTATGCATACCTCAAGCTCAAAATGCCAGGATCTCGCGGGGTTATAACAGTTAATGGAAACGCAGAACGCTCGCTCCACACGGAGGAGCACATTGCGGCCCTCGCAGCAGAAGCGCAAAGCAGCCTTATGAGGCAAACTGCCAATTCGGCAAAAAAGACCCCGGACACCTTCAAGCGAGTCCGGAGTACCCTGCAAGAGGATCGCCAGGCACGTGTAGAGATCGCCTAGCAATTCGGCCTCCGTCCTAGTCCCAGTCAAGCGGCAAAATTTGCGCCACACGTACATAATTACGCACTCAAGATACCATGGGCATAGGCGGAGGCACGGCCATGGCATGGCCCACAATGCGGCTCAACCGCTTCAGGACCCATATACCTTTAACATTTTCTTCCTTTCAGACCCCTATTCTCTGAAGACCCTCTCTGATCGTCTGATTATCGGACCCGTCACGGGAAGGGAACACCAAGGAAGCAAGAAGTTGTAACGTACAAGGGAATCCTCAGGTGGTCTCTGATAATGATCGATATACCTGTTTTGCATACCCACACGTAGCTTGACCTTGGATAGGACATGTCAAATAGTCCTATCTTTTACTTATTGCACTACATGTATGCATACGCTTTGACGTATCATTTTAATAACAATGTATAGCATTAGCTCATTATTGCATTCATTTACCTTCTTTTTTCCTGTCTGCTTATTTACGACAAATCGCACCCATACATTTTGATACGACAAGTGCGCCAGGGGCTTCAGTTTACCCCATAACACGGCATGAAAAGTCCGAACACTTAGTTGAGGGACTAATGTGTTTGTGAGAATTATATGCATCAGCTCCTGTAAGTGCATCTAGTGCCACCCCTAGTTGGTTTTGGAGTATTGACGACAAACTTAGTTGAGGGACTAATGTGTTTGTGAGAATTGCAGGATAACACAGGTAGAAGTCCCTCATTGATTCGGTTTTCCTACCAGAGATGACCCCTAAAAATGTATGAAGACATTGAAGTCAAAGGTGGTATATGAAGATATTCACATTGAAGACTATGACAAGAGAAGACATCGCATGAAGCCTATGGAGCTCGAAGACTTAGATCTTTCGTAGTTCTCTTTCTTCTTTGTTGAGTCATAGGAACCACCGTACTGTTAAGTGGGGTCCAAGAGAACCATTCAGAATGACTGAAGTGATGCTTAAACAAAACCTATGTCTTCGAGTGAAGACTATGAGGGCGAATCTTGTCCAGAGTCGGACAAGTCAGCTTTGCTTGTAGCCCAAGTAAAGTTGCCGTGTGAGTTTGAAATCTGACCGTTGGAACACGTGTCAGTTCCTTAGTGACCCAGGGTCATTTCGGACAAATCAGGTCAGGTTGCCTAGTGGCTATAAATAGCCCACCCCCTATAACCATAAATGGTTGGCTGCTCAGAGTTAGTGTACGGCTTTTGTCGTTTGAGAGCAACCCACCTCGAAGCATTTGAGAGAGAATTCCTTGCGAGGATAAAGCCCTAACCACCCAGAGCCAAAGAGAATTAGGCATGACTTAAGTCTTCTTGTCCGTGTGATCTGAAGACTTATTACACTTGAGGACTGTGCATCCTCCAGCTGGTTAGGCGTCGCGTTCTAAGCATCCAAGAGACATTGTGGATCGCTGGTGAACAAAGTCTGTGAAGGTTTGGGAGTCTACCTTGAAGACATACCAGAGTGATTGGGCAAGGTCTGTGTGACCTTAGCTCAAGGGGAATACGGTGAGGACTGGGTGTCCTGAGCTGCGTGTTCAGGACTGGGTGTCCTCAGGTTTAAATACCTAGCCTGCCTAACTAGACGTACAGTTGTCACAGCAATGGAACTAGTCCAACACATCATTGTCTTCAACAAGTCACTGGTTTCATCCTTCCCTTCTCTTTAAGTACTGTTACTCCTTGTGAAGACATTGTATGATTGCCCTATCTTTTATCTTCATTGAGTGACTATCTGTTCTGTTTGGCTTCATAATTTCTTCCTACCTGATCCTTACTACATTGCTGCTCTTAGTCATTGTGCTTTCACTCTATTGAATACTTGACTATGGCTTGTCTAGTGTAGTCTACCTTCCGCTGCAGGGTAATAGGTTTATTTCTATCGTTTGTCTTCATAACTTCCACGTTTTGAAGACTTTCATAAAAATCGCCTATTCACCCCCCCTCTAGTCAATATAACGCACTTTCAATTGGTATCAGAGCAAGGTACTCCCTTGTTCTATGTGATTCGGTTTAACCACCTGGAGTTTTAGCTATGTCGACTGCAAGGATAATTAAAGTCTCCGCTACGTGCCCCGTCTTCGATGGAACTGAATATCCCTACTGGAAGAATAAGATGCGCATGCATCTTGAAGCCATTGACGTCGACCTATGGTATGTCATCAAGAATTGTGTTCCCAAGGCTGGAGAAGGTGTCACTGCTGCTGACGTCAAGAAGTTCGTTCAACTGGACTCTACTGCCAAGAATATCATCTATGGTCATCTAACTAAAGGACAGTATGGCCGCGTGAGTGCTTTGGAAACATCTAAGCTAGTCTGGGACTGGCTCTCCAAGGTCAACGAAGGCGTCTCAACCCAGAGAGATCAGAGAATCAGTGTCCTTCGCAACCTCTTCAACCACTTCAAGAGAAATGACAATGAGAATGTCCAACTCACATTTGATCGACTCACTGACATCACTAATGAGCTTCAAGCCCTTGGCGCTACTGAGATCACCAAGCATGAAGTCGTCAAGACACTACTGAGATCACTTGACAGTTCGTTTGACACCCTAGCCCTGATGATTCAAGAACGTCCTGATTTCAAGACACTCGATCCGTCTGACATACTTGAGAGGCTCAACACACATGAGTTTCAGCTTTCTGAGAAAAGAGATATCTACGGTCCAAACTATGGGCGAACTCGTGCCTTGAAGGCAAAAGCTGTCTCCTCATCTGAAGAAGAATCTGACAGCAGTTCTGATGATCCTGAAGACATTGGAAGGGAACTTGCTATGCTTGTGAAGAAGTTCCAAAAATTCACCAAGAAGAAAGGCTTCAGAAAGTCTTCCCGATCAAGCTCAAGGAATGATGAAGCTTCTGCTCATGACTACAAGAAGAAAACATGTCACAAGTGCAAGAAACCTGGCCACTTCATCTCTGAGTGTCCGCAGTGGGACAATGAGAACAAAAAGAAAAAGAAGAGCAAGGAATATGACTCTGACACAAAGAAGAAGAAATACTCAAAGTCTTCTTCCAAGTCTTCTTCAAAGTCTTCATCACACAAGAAGAGCTCATCTGGCAAGGCACGTTTGTTGGCAAGGAAATGGATTCAGAGGAGGAGTCCACTTCTGAGGAGGCGGAGGTGGAATCTGAGGAGGAGTCCGATTCTGGCGTCGCAAGTCTGGCTACAGCATACGTTGCCAAGTCCATCTTCAACACTGAAGACAATGACCTCATCACCGACACTGATGCAAATGACAAGGACTACTCCGCTCCTACCTACTGCTTCATGGCACGCGGTGCCAAGGTAAACACACGCACTACTCACTATCAAACATCCAGTGACGATGACTCTGATTGTGGTTCAAAACCCAGCTACAAAACACTTGCTAAAATTGCAACTGAACAACAAAAAGCCATGGAACATATTCAAAAACTGTTAGACAAAAGCGATGATCTGTTAGGCGCTGAAATGACTCGTTTTGAGTCCTTAATTGAAGACATAAAAAATCTTCACGTTAAGTATGAGGAACTTGAAAGTCGTCATGAAACGCTCTCAACAACTCATGAAAAGCTTTCCTATGATTATCTTCAAAGGAAGCAAGATCTTGAGAAATTGAGAGCGGCTCATGAAGATCTTCAAAAGGAAAATGAGTCACTTCGCTCCAAACAGATCAGTTCCGCTCAGGAAGGATTTGAACCACCATGTCTTAAGTGCATTGAGCGTGATGATGCTACTACTATTGCTGAATGTTCTACTGCTGCTACTGTTGCAATATCTTCAACTGTTGATGTGGGAACTAACCCCTCTGCTGAGGATTCCATTGCTATTGTTGATGAGAATGCTAGGTTGAAGACATTGCTTGAAACAGGGATGTACAAAAGTCTTAAAGGGCATCAGACACTATGTGATGTCCTCAAAAAGCAGATCTTGAACCGAAACCCGAGGAAAGAGGGTGTTGGGTTCGTAAGGAAAATGAATGCTGATGGCTCTTACTGGAAACCTGAGCAGTACCCCAAACTTCAGCAGATCTATCCAACATATCTGGCTTCTCTTGTGCAAATCCCATTGTCATTGATGAATCCGTTGATGCAAACTATAAACTGTTTAAGAATCAAAATGGTGAAGTGTTTGCCAGGTACATTGGTACTAACTGCAGGAATGGACCGCCTATGAAGAAGATCTGGGTTCTGAAAAAGTGTCTGCAGGATCTTCTTGTGAATGTCATCATGACACCACATGTGAAGAAGACAAACCTCAGACCACAGGCTTCATACGGTCCAAAGGCTTCATACAGACAGATGACTCACCTGAGTCGCACTAACGCAAATGTTTTGCAGGGAAACCGTACTCAGGCCTATGAATATGAGCGTGGTTCATCAAACCGCCATGTTCATAAGACCAAGAACTATTCTGCTTATTCTTATGAGTACTATTGTCCGCCTGCAAAACTTTTTGCTAGGGCTCCAAAGCCAAAATTCTCAGACGCTGCACTTAGACTTATTGCTTCTAAGCCACCCTTGAAGATGTGGGTGGCTAAGAAAGCTTAACTCTCTTTTGCAGGGAAAGGTCTCCAGCAGAAAACCAAAATTGTCTGACACTATTGCTGGGAACCTTAAACATCTTGTAGGGCGCAAGATCAAATACCCGAATGGTCTTACTATGTACTTCGTTCCTGAATCGCTTGCTACTCTCCCTATCATTCCTAATCTGGATCTAAGCTTTCATAACCAACTGGTTCGTCAAATGTTTTTGCTTCACAATTCTCTTCGTGAAGCCTATCCCCCTAATTGCACTGTAGGGTACGACACCAGCGTCTTCAGAATGGATTATTGATAGTGGGTGTACCAACCACATGACTAGCAAAAGAAGCCTTCTTATGGACTCAACCTTACGTCCATCCGACAAGAGTCACATCACATTTGCTGACACTGGTAAAAGTAGGGTATTGGGTCTAGGTAGAGTTGCAATCTCTAAGGATCAACACATGGATAAAGTCATGCTTGTTGAATCCCTTGGCTTCAACTTAATGTCTGTCTCAATGCTTTGCGATTTGAAAATGATCGTAATATTTGGAAAATATTGTTGCCTTGTACTAATGGAATCTGGTAAGTCTCTAGTGTTTGAAGGGTATCGGAAAGATCATTTGTACGTGGTAGATTTTTCGGCAGGACCATAGCTTGCCGTATGTCTTCTAGCTAAGGCTTCAGAATATTGGCTCTGGCATTGGAGGCTAGGGCATGCTGGCATGAGGAACCTCCACACCCTTGCAAAGAAGAAGCATGTCATAGGCATCGAGGGCGTCAAGTTCAAGAAAGATCACTTATGCGGTGCCTGTGAAGCAGGGAAGATGACGAGGGCCAAACATCCCTCGAAGACAATCATGACAACCACTTGACCCTTCGAACTGCTCCACATGGATCTTTTCGGTCCCACTCATTACTCAACTCTTACTACTATTGCTTGCCTCTATGGCTTTGTTATTGTTGATGATTATTCTAGATATACTTGGGTGCACATAATCCTTTACAAGACTGAAGTGCAGGATGTCTTCAGACGCTTCGCCAATCGAGCTATGAACAATTATGGCGCCAAGATAAAGCACATCAGAAGTGACAATGGCACTAAATTCAAGAACACTGGCCTTGATACATATCTTGATACCTTGGGCATCACACATGAATTCTCGGCCCCGTACACACCACAGCAGAATGGCGTCGTCGAACGCAAGAATAGAACACTCATTGAGATGGCCAGAACGATGCTAGATGAATACAAGACCCCAAGAACATTCTGGCCTGAAGCCATTGATACTGCATGCCATACAATCAATCGTGTTTATCTTCACAAGCTTCTGAACAAGACATCTTATGAGCTCCTTACTGGCAAGAAGCCAAATGTCAGTTACTTCAGAGTATTTGGTGCCAGGTGCTGGATCAAGGATCCACATCACACTTCAAAATTTGCACCAAAAGCACATGAGGGTTTTATGCTTGGATATGGAAAGGATTCGCACTCCTACATAGTCTTCAATCTCTTTCTCTATAAAGTGGTTGAAACAGTGGGTGTGCGATTTGATGAGACTAACGGTTCACAAAGAGAGCACCTGCCAAATGTGCTAGATGAAGTTCCATCCAGCGAATCAATCAAGCTAATGGGAACTGGAGAAATCATACCCTCCGAAGCTCAACCTGAAGAGGAACTTATCATCTCCGCACCTGATCAACCTGAAGACAATGCTCAGTCTGAAGACAATCCCACTAACAATGACAATGATCAGCAAGAGCAAAATCTTCGCCATGTACATCCTCGTGTTGCCAATGAAGTGCAGATTGAGAGAATAATTGATAGCATCAATGCACCTGGTCTGCTTACTCGTTCAAGGGCGACTCAGCTGGCAAATTTCTGTGGGCACTTCGCATTCGTCTCAATAACAGAACCCAAGAAAGTTGAAGAAGCCTTCATGGAACCTGAATGGATTCAAGCTATGCAAGAAGAACTTCAACAGTTTGAGCTGAATAATGTATGGGAACTGGTTAAGCATCCTGATCCTCGGAAGCACAACATAATTGGCACCAAATGGATATACCGCAACAAGCAAGATGAGCATGGTCAAGTTGTCAGAAACAAAGCTCGCCTCGTTGCTCAAGGATATACTCAAGTGGAAGGCATTGACTTCGATGAAACATTTGCTCCTGTGGCTCGACTTGAAGCCATACGCATACTGCTGTCCTATGCAAATCATCATAACATACTTCTATATCAAATGGATGTGAAGAGTGCATTTCTCAATGGCAAGATTGAAGAAGAAGTGTATGTTGCACAACCGCCTGGCTTTGAAGATCCAAAACATCCTGACATGGTATACAAGCTCAACAAGGCACTGTATGGCCTCAAACAAGCCCCTCGGGCTTGGTATGACACACTCAAATACTTCCTGAAGAGCAAAGGCTTCATACCTAGTTCCCTCGACCCCAGTCTCTTCACGAAGACATATGATGGTGAACTGTTTGTGTGCCAAATATATGTGGATGACATTATCTTCGGCTGCACCAATCAGAAGTACAGTGAAGAGTTTGGATATATGATGCAAGAGCAATATCAGATATCCATGATGGGAGAGCTGAAGTTCTTCCTCGGTCTCCAAATACGACAGCAACGCAACGGCATCTTCATATCTCAAGAGAAGTATCTCAAAGACTGCCTGAAGAAGTTTGGTATGCAAGACTGCAAAGGCTTCACGACGCCAATGCGAGCCAAACATCATCTGGGTCCCGACGACAATGGTAAAGAGTTCGATCAAAAGGTATACCGCTCCATGATTGGTTCTTTACTTTATCTATGTGCATCTAGGCCAGATATTATGCTTAGTGTTTGCATGTGTGCTCGATTCCAAGCGGCACCAAAGGAGTCGCATCACTTAGCTGTGAAGCGAATTCTTCGATATTTGGCTCACACCCCAACTCTAGGATTATGGTATCCAAAGGGCTCAGAGTTTGATCTGGTTGGATTCTCGGATGCTGATTATGCTGGTGACAAGGTGGATCGCAAGTCTATATCAGGCACATGTCATTTTCTGGGACGATCACTTGTATGTTGGTCTTCAAAGAAGCAGAACTGTGTATCTCTCTCCACTGCTGAATCTGAATACATTGCTGCTGGATCTTGTTGCGCTCAGCTTCTGTGGATGAAGCAAACACTCAAGGACTATGGCATTCATCTGAAGCAAGTGCCACTCTACTGCGACAACGAAAGCGCCATCAAGATTGCCAACAACCCAGTTCAGCACTCGAAGACAAAGCACATTGAAATTCGCCATCACTTTCTCAGAGATCATGTTGTGAAGGAAGATATTGATATCATACACGTCAACACTGAAGAGCAATTGCAGATATCTTCACCAAGCCCTTGGATGAGAAGAGATTTTGCAAGTTACGGTGTGAGCTAAATATCTTGGAATCCTCAAATGTCCTGTGATTAGGCACACATCCTAACACTTATGCATATTGATGACTTAGATGTGCAACACACGAAGAAAAGTATATCTTCAATCAATGAAGACATACATTCTAAGTGTGAATATATTAATGTGGAATTTGACTTCGGAGCGCCACGATAATTGTGTGCCGTGTTTGGGTCTAATACTTCCTATACGGTGGGTAACTCCACCACCAAACTTTCTGTTTGAAGTGCTTCACTCATGGTGTTACATTAGCTATGTCTTCACATTTGGTTTGGCTTCAATCTCAACATGTCTTCATTATTATCTTCACTATGTTGATTATATATATACATATACTAGTGTTCTATCCTCTACAGCATTCACTTATAGCTATGTCTTCTTGTTGAGTCTTTTGAACTAAGTGAATCTGATCGGACCCTAACCTCTCTATGCTTTCTATCTCAAACTCTATCTCTCCAAATCATATGCATTCTATTGAAACTGTCGAATGTCTTCTCTGCGTCCTTGTCAGCAGAAGATACAGAGACAACCATTAAGTCCATTTTCAATGCTCATTCCTTCACCTGAAACCCGAAGAAGTGGGAACGACCACCCGACAATCCAGGCGTGCATGGGACATGGAACAACCCCCGATATGCTGCATGACGGCCACGTGCCCATCAGATGTGAATCGCCAGGGGCACCTGTGTAATAACGCAGTGCCGCCCCTGTACCTATAAATACACGCCTCACCATAGTCATTATCTCTTCTTCCACTCTCGCACGAACCCTAGCGCCACCGCTAGCACTCGACAACGCTGGCGACGAAGCGCTTCGCTGCCGCAACCTCTCCGACGCCGTCTTCACACCGACCGCGGACATCATCCTCTCCGCCGTCGCCGTAGGTGTCCTCCGTCGCCAAGTTAGGGCACGGAAGATCGAACTGCTCGACCTCCTCTTCCACTCCGTCTAGCAGTTCTTCGTGTGGTATATAAAACCTCCTTTTTACGGCCCCCTTTGATCCTATAGCTTTATCACTTTCTACCACAAGCAGTTTATATTCACACAAGTTGGATCCCTTTCATACTGCATCTCATAACATGCCTAGTATATTCACTTATGCTTCACAAAGTAGTTAGATTCCTCACTTGTACTGATCCGTGGATTCGTACAAATCTGGAACCAACTCCTTATCTATGAGTGAATGTGTTCGCACGATGAGGTCAATGTCTTCTAAACTGATTTATCTTCAAAATCTTCTGAGAATGCATATGACCTCTTCCCCTTCCCTCGCACCTTAATGCTGTCACAGGTACATGTCCGTGGGAGAATCCTTTGGTTCTCATAGTCTGCATTCATTTGCAGAATTCTTACAGCATCACATAAATTCTCCCGAAGCCAGTTCATGTTTGTCCAGCAAGCGAAAACCTTTGAAGCCTCTGAACGTATTGAAGCCTTTCAGATTAAGGTTCATGGCTTCAGAAAAATCAGCAAGGAAGGGTGGCAGAAAGCATCGAGGAGAAACATCAAGAGATCTGCCCGATGACCTCTCAGAGTTGTACAAGACAGGTCCTGAAGAGGATTACAATCAGCGCAAGACACGAATCCAATGGATTCGACGCTATTGGGTAGAACAGTGGTTCAAGTACAGATTTGTGACCAAGGAATATGCTGAAAAGAATGCCATCAAGCGACCATGGGGAGACATCCTCTACAAAAATCTTCAACCCAGGACCAGAGATGAGGCCATTGAACAAGGCTTCTATCCCTGCATGGTCCGTGGACCACAACCTGCGGATGCTGACCCATCATCCCTGCTATGGTGTCGTGACGACATTCTGTTCAAGCGCAACTTCTAGTTTGCCCAGAACTCAGCAAAGCAGAACAAGAAGACATTGGGACTAGACTTCAACCCTGGTCCTTCTACTCCAAGGGCTGACGGCACACGTGATGCAGAACCCAATGTCATCGGTCCTTTCTACAACCTTGAAGGTCTCATCACCCATATCTTGGTTCAAGGGACAGCCGTGAATGAGCTTGCAGATGACGCTGAATCGGATGAAGCGCCTGCAACACCGAAGCCAAAGAAGCAGCCAAAAGCTTCAAAGCCTGCCTCTGCTCCAAAACTCTCACGGGCGAAGCCACTGGCAACTGCACCTCCTAAAGACAGTGTGCAGTTTGAAGATTTGTCACGCATCTCCAAGCCCCAGAAGGTCAAGATGCCTCTGCCACACACTGGCCAAGAGCTAACAGCTGCTGCCATTCTGCGCAATGATGCCATTGATCTGTCAAGTGATGAAGATCCTGCAGATGACGCTCTTGAGCAACTCATCAAGAGCAAAGAAGAAGCAGAAATCTTCAATGACCTGCCTCTCTTTGATGTAACAATCATCCACAACTTCATTGATGAATGGTTTGACACGCCAAACATCAGCTTTGAAGATCTGTAACTACCCATTGGCCTCAGTGTCGCCTTCCATGGCGCCATTGCTTCAGAGTTAGCTATCGCCCAGTGCATTGTTGAACTGAAGCAAAAGATTGACTATGAAAAGGCTCAGTTCAAGAAGCATATGGCCAAGCTCAGTGTGCAAGAGGTGAAGAACTTCAAGATTATGCTGCACGAGCTCAAGGAAGCCTTTCTCAAGAAACGTGCAGAAGCTCAGGGTTCTCATAAGCGCATGAAGGTTCTGGCTGACAAATGTGTGCAGGCCTACAATGAGGCTGAAAAGCGCAAGGCCCTTGGGCATCCTGGCATCGACCCCAGGATGGCCATAAAGAAGATGAAGAATCCCGCTACGGCTGAACCTGACGCACCAAGGCAGGAAGCAGATCCCATTGTCTTCCCAACTAGAATGACTGGCTCGAAGCCAAAAAGCCGGTCAACCGCTTCAGAGCTCAAGAAGACGAGGACTGCTGAGGCTGAAGCCAGGAAGAGGAAACATCCTGAAGCCTCTCCTACTGCCCCCTCCAAGAAGAAGAGGAAGACCAAGAAAGAACGGGCTGCTCCCACAGAGCATTTGATTGTTGAACCCATTTCCATGGTTCGTCCTGACGCTGAACGCCAACTGACAATCCATGAGCCTACTTTCACAGAGGCTCATGAAGCTGAAGACTTTCCAGCAGCTGATCCCATCGCTGCTAAAGACATTGGTCAACATGACCATGTGGAAGATGGTGCAGTCCTTCCTCAGCTCGAGCACAGTGAACTCATCAGCATTGGTCGTCCTCTGACGCCAATCGCTCAGGATGCTTCATGGGCTGATCGCCCACAAGAGAAAGAAGACTTTGAGGCCCAGCCAACTCCAACTACATAGGCATCGCCTGCGTTGTGCAGGCTTTGCAAAGGACCTAGGCCTCTAGTCTCTGCGTCTGAAACTGAAACTGTTGAAGACATTCCGGCTACATCAGCCGATGAAGAAGAAGTCCCACAAGCTGCTACTCCCCTGTCCCACCAAGAAGCGGTTCTCGAGGAGAACGTGATTGTGACCGACCCTCCAGCTCATCAAGTGGAGGTTGAAAATCTTGAGGCTGCCACCACCACCACCAATGAAGCCACTGACGCTGTCATGGCTGGAGCTAATGTGGAGCCCTCCCCAACAAAAGCATCAGAAGTCAGCGAAGCCACTGATCCCACTGCTTCTGTTCCTGCACCTACTGCCGGTCCCCAGTTCGACTATCATGTTGAGAACATGCCTCAGGTACAGAAGCCAATCCCAAGATTGTCCAGGTTCCCAGGTCCTGCATCAGCACCTGGATCCTTCAATATCAATGGCTTCATAGCAGACAACACATTCTTCAATAGCTCCAGGAACCCCTACTCAAGGGAAAGAATAGCATCTGATCGGTTCTGGAGCTATCCGCAGCGAAGCTATCACTCCTGCATTCTATACAATCAAGGTCGCATCTTCCCACACAAGTGTCTTGACATTGAAGCTATAGCTGGTCTGCCTTGTCTGGAAGAAGCTCTGGATTGCTTCAAAGAAGTTGGATTGCTTCCATTCGTCACTGACCAAGAGCATTGGAATGAAGAGTTGCTGCTCCAATTCTATGCCACACTTCACATCCGCGGGTATAACAGAGATCCGAAGACTTGGGTCCTGGAGTGGATGACAAGAAACGTTCATCACGAAGCCAAAGCCTTTGACATCATTGAGCTCACTGGTCTGCCCACTCCCGGAGATCTCTACGAATCTGGCTGTCAACTTCACAGTGAAGCTGTGGGGAGCATCTTTCAGAAGCCTGAACCTAACATGAGTCAGATGCTCAGTATGATGAAGCCATTACCCCAAGATGCTGCATATCCCAAAGAGTTCTTTGTTGAAGACCTAGAGTATCTGCCAAGGACTATCTATCACATCATAAGGCGAACTCTCTGTCCCATCAAAGGGCACTCTCCACATGCCAAGCTTGAAGGTGCAATGAAGACTTTAGTCTTCTATATTCTTCATGGAAAATGCTTCAATGCACAGGACTTCTTCATTCGCCAACTTGCTGCATCAGGCTCTGATCTGTTTGGCTTGAAGTTCTACGCCCCATGGGTCATGCGGCTGATCAAACTTCACTCCACTATCTCATATCAGCCATCTGCTCGCAATCATCGGATTTTTCTGCCTGATGTGGATATGTCTATTGAAGCCATCTATCCTAAGCCTGCCAAGGAACCCCTAAGTCTTCAGAATGCAAAGCATCAGAGTTTTTCTCAGAACATTAAAGGAGTTGAAGTAGTCGCTCATGTGTATCCTTTGGCTGGCACTACACGTGCACTGCATCCTGCTCTCACTGAAGCCACTGACAGTACAACTGCTCCATGACCCAAAAAGCGCACTCGTGTTCTCAATGATCGAGAGCTTCTTGTGGCTCTTCATCAGAAATAGGATAGGCATCATGACTGGCTGAAGCGTTAAATGCAAAGCCTCTTGGTGGATGTTAATCGCATTCACAATCTTGCCACCAAGAATGCTTTTGTTGCCCATGAAACCTCTCACCGCACATGGAAAGGGCTAACACTGATGTGTTCTGAAGATGATCTTCAAGAGGATGGCTTCTCTGAGCGCTTCAAGTTTCACTCCACACCTCCTCGCAGGGCAGTGCTGCGACGAACTCCGTCTCTTGAAGACTCTGAGTTCTCTTCCTCTGCTGCAACTGTGAATGCCAGAGTGATCGAGGATGAAGACGATGCTACTTCACCGCCACCTCCTTCAGCACGCTTCGACTCTTCTCCAAGCTCTTCTGCACCGCCAAACACCACCAACGACCCTGCTGCTTCACCTACTCTTCATGGGAACGAGTAGATGCTCTATGTCTTCAAACCTTTTTGGTCCTTACTAACAAAAGGGGGAGAAGCATATGAGTTTGATAGTCTTCATGCGGGTCCATATGGGCGGGTGCTTTATATTTTACTTCATGTTTACAACTCTCGTTTTGATCCTTTTTTTTCTTTGAGTTGTAACACTTAAAACTCGATGGTCGTCTGCTACTTATTTGCCACCTTGTGATGCGATGATAAATTCCGCATGTGCGACGATAAATTCCGCACTTAGATCATTTTGCAGACGTCCATTTTCCATTATGCATGTCATTATCTTCACATACCCATTACATGCATAGTGGATTGTCATCATAAGTTGAAGAGGATCTCCACAAGCACAACCTGCCATGTGCATTTGCGAAAGCAAACTACTTATATGCACATCTTCAGGGGGAGCCCTTGCAACTTATGAAGACAATTCCTTATCCTTTACAATTTCACATATTATATTCCCCGTTGAAAACTTCAACTAGTTTGTCATCAATCACCAAAAAGGGGGAGATTGTAAGTGCATCTAGTGCCACCCCTAGTTGGTTTTGGAGTATTGACGACAAACTTAGTTGAGGGACTAATGTGTTTGTGAGAATTGCAGGATAACACAGGTAGAAGTCCCTCATTGATTCGGTTTTCCTACCAGAGATGACCCCTAAAAATGTATGAAGACATTGAAGTCAAAGGTGGTATATGAAGATATTCACATTGAAGACTATGACAAGAGAAGACATCGCATGAAGCCTATGGAGCTCGAAGACTTAGATCTTTCGCAGTTCTCTTTCTTCTTTGTTGAGTCATAGGAACCACCATACTGTTAAGTGGGGTCCAAGAGAACCATTCAGAATGACTGAAGTGATTCTTAAACAAAACCTATGTCTTCGAGTGAAGACTATGAGAGCGAATCTTGTCCAGAGTCGGACAAGTCAGCTTTGCTTGTAGCCCAAGTAAAGTTGTCGTGTGAGTTTGAAATCTGACCGTTGGAACACGTGTCAGTTCCTTAGTGACCCAGGGTCATTTTGGACAAATCAGGTCGGGTTGCCTAGTGGCTATAAATAGCCCACCCCCTACAACCATAAACGGTTGGCTGCTCAGAGTTAGTGTACGGCTTTTGTCGTTTGAGAGCAACCCACCTCGAAGCATTTGAGAGAGAATTCCTTGCGAGGATAAAGCCCTAACCACCCAGAGCCAAAGAGAATTAGGCATCACTTAAGTCTTCTTGTCTGTGTGATCTGAAGACTTATTACACTTGAGGACTGTGCATCCTCCAGCCGGTTAGGCGTCGCGTTCTGAGCATCCAAGAGACATTGTGGATCGCCGGTGAACGAAGTCTGTGAAGGTTTGGGAGTCTACCTTGATGACTTACAAGAGTGATTGGGCGAGGTCTGTGTGACCTTAGCTCAAGGGGAATACGGTGAGGACTGGGTGTCCTGAGTTGCGTGTTCAGGACTGGGTGTCCGGGACTGTGTGTCCTCAGGTTTAAATACCTAGCCGCCCTAACCAGACGTACAGTTGTCACATCAACTGGAACTGGTCCAACACATCATTGTCTTCAACAAGTCACTGGTTTCATCCTTCCCTTCTCTTTACGTATTGTTACTCCTTGTGAAGACATTGTATGATTGCCCTATCTTTTATCTTCATTGAGTGACTATCTGTTCTGTTTGGCTTCATAATTTCTTCCTACCTGATCCTTACTACATTGCTGCTCTTAGTCATTGTGCTTTCACTCTATTGAATACTTGACTATGGCTTGTCTAGTGTAGTCTACCTTCCGCTGCAGGGTAATAGGTTTATTTCTATCGTTTGTCTTCATAACTTCCATGTTTTGAAGACTTTCATAAAAATCGCCTATTCACCCCCCTCTAGTCGATATAACGCACTTTCAGCTCCGAATCATGTCTTGGGTCAATAGTTGGGTTTGCCCGGCTCCCATGTTTTGGTACCTTACGTTCCGCTATATCTGCTAAGGTAGCACTGGGAGAACTACTGCGATTGTGTCCCGGTTCTTCCGGACGAGCACCTCAATAGAGAAAGCCGAAAACTGACTGTCATGATGCGGCGAGAGTTGGTCGCTGTTCGAGAGGTCTCAAATCCTTAAAGATTTTTTCCGCTTCGGACGAGGAATCGGCCTTGTCCGATTTAGGCGTACATAGCACCCCAAGTTCGTCCTTCCGAATACTAGGGGCTTCACCAAAATTTAAAATTGTATACTTCTATGGCTAAGTGAGAGTGATAAAGCTTTATAGTCCGATTGCCTGGTTCGTTGTGCTGAACACCTCCTTCAAAGGACCCAAAACTGGGATAAAGAGTGATCAGGTTTATCCCGAACACCTCAGTACTAGTTACATGGGCGCAGAAGCCGACGACTGGCCAACTCACAAATTTTATAAACGGCCGCACAGAATGTAATATTTTAAATTAACAAGCGTTACATAGCGCACATGAACTTGTTTCACATTACAGGATCACATGAGTACATTCATTCAAATATTACATTCTTAGCACATTCCTCCGCCACAAGGCGAGCAACCTTTAGGACACTGTCATAATATTTTGGGGTGGCGATGCTCCTTTCCCTTCGGCGGCCCCTCCTTCACCAGCTTTTCAGCGTCCATCTTCGCCCAGTGCACTTTCGCCCGAGCAAAAGCCCTGGGCGCACCTTCAATGCAGACGGACCGCTTTATAACTTCAAGCCAGGGGCAGGCGTTCACAAGCCGCCTTACCAGGCCGAAATAGCTGCCGGGCAGGGGCTCGCCAGGCCACATCCGGACTATGAGGCCCTTCATGGCCAGTTCGGCCGCCTTGTGAAGCTCGAATAGTTGCTTCAACTGGTCGCTCAAGGGCATCAGATGTTCGGTCCCAGTATACTGAGACCAGACCAACTTCTCTGTCGAGCTCCCTCCCTCGGCCCGGTAGAACTCCACGGCATCCGACACACTATTGGGTAGATCTGCGAACGCTCCTGGAGAGCTCTGAATTCGGGTAAGTAAAAGGAAAGCTTCCTTCACATGCTTGCTTTGCATAAAGAATGCCTTACCCGCCGCTATCTTCCTGACCGCCTCAATTTCCTTGAGGGCCTTTTGGTCTTCGGCCTTGGCATTTTGTGCATTCCCGAGGGCCTTTGCAAGCTCGGACCCTTGCGTCTTAGACCCTTGCTGAACCGATCCGACTCGGGCCTCTTGCTTCTCACGCTCACACGCTCCTTGGCCGCTTTGCCTTAGGCCTCGGACAGCGCCTTCTTCAGGGTCGCCACTTCGGTCGTGGCCCCTAGCAAAATTCATGACGATACTGTGATCTAACAACTAGTTTTCTTTTTCTTTATCAATAAACAAACGAGGTATCACTTACCTTTGTTCTCTTCGAGCTGCCTCTTGGTAAGGCTGAGCTCTTCCTCGGACCGCTCAAGGTCCCGCTTCAGTGCGGAGACCTCCGCCGCGTGAGCGGCAGTGGCCAGCAGTGAAGCCTGCTTATTCACATAGACATATTCTGATTAGACTCCTGTGATTTTTATTTGATCCTCTGTTCGGCCTTTCTTCCGAACACCAAACAGAGCATCAGGGGCTATTGTCTATGTTGTAACATTTTCTCATAATTTGATTACTTACCTCGAAGCCTGTTAGGAGGCTGGCACATGCTTCAGTCAGTCCGCTTTTGGCGGACCGAACCTTCTTGACCACCGCACTCATGATAGTGCGGTGCTCTTCATCAATGGAAGCGCCGCGAAGCGCTTCCAGCAAATTGTCCGATGCCTCTGGATGGACAGAGGCCATCGGCACAGACAGCTTGTCCCTCTTAGACTTGCTGCCCCCGGCATCAGAGCCCATGGGAGTCTTGCCCCTCGTGCGCCCAGTGTCTGGAATGTCGCCTTGGGGCGCCTCTGGAACTGTCTCCCCTTGGTTCAGCACCCTCTGAGACAACACCTCGACATCGTCCATAGGGCGGGGGGAGGAGGCGGCCGGGAGTGAATCACTGTTCATCTCCGACGGGCCCAAAGACTCATCCGATGAGGATACGCCGATATGGGCTTTGGATTGGTTGCATGATCATGTTCGGCATGATAAGAAGCAATAAAATAAAACATACTAAGAACTATCATGGTATCCGGATACTTACGACTTCGCCAGGGGCTTTTCCCTGGGTAACCACTCCTCATCGCTAAAAGCAGCCGCCGTGGAGCAGTCGAGAAGAAGAGTCCTTCCCTTCTTGGACCCTTCGGCCTCCCCTGACGGGGCGGCCTTCCTTTTCTTGTCTCCCCCAGCTGGGGGGAGAACTTTCCTCTTTCTCCTCCTCATTTTCGTGGGAGCAGGGCGCCTCGGTGTTATCTGACGATGAGTCCGATATGACCTTGCGCCGGATACCTTTCCTGGTCCCCGTGGCCTTCTTCTTCGGCGCCTCATAGGGCGCCGGAACCAGCATCTCCGTTAAGAGAGCACTTGCTGGATCCTCGGGCAGTGGGGCCGGATAATCGACCCACTCCGCTGTCGCGACCCATTCCTATTAAATGGTGTGGAGGCTTAGATCCCCCACATGATTATACTAGGAAAAGAAACATCTTATGAGATATAAGGAGCTTACCGGATTGGCAGGGCGCTTTGTCCTGAGTCCACGATCCTCGGTGAGGGGAGGAGGTACCTCGGCGGACTTGGACAACACCCTCCAGATGTCCTGGTGTGTCGTGTCGAAGAGCTCTCGCAGCGTCTGGTGCTTAGCCGGGTCGAACTCCCACATGTTGAATGTCCATCTTTGACGCGGGAGGATCCGGCTGAAGAGCATGACCTGGACCACGTTGATGATACGTCTCCAATGTATCCATAATTTTTGATTGCTCCATGCTATATTATCTACTGTTTTGGACTATATTGGGCTTTATTTTCCACTTTTATATTATTTTTGGAACTAACCTATTAACCAGAGGCCCAGCCCTGAATTGTTGTTTTTTTGCCTATTTCAGTGTTTCGAAGAAACAGAATATCAAACGGAGTCCAAACGGAATTAAACCTTCGGGGACGTGATTTTCTCACCGAACGTGATCCAGGAGACTTGGACCCTACGCCAAGGCATCAGAGAGGCGGTCATGAGGGTGAGGGGCGCCCCCCCCCCCTAGGGCGCGCCCCCTACCTCGTGGGCCCCTCGGAGCTCCACCGACATACTCCTTCCTCCTATATATACATACGTACCCCCAAACGAAAATAACAGGAGCCAAAAACCTAATTCCACCGCCGCAACTTTCTGTATCGATGAGATCCCATCTTGGGGCCTGTTCCTGTGACGCCCGGATATTTAAGCTATAGTAATCTATGCTAACAATGCCAAATCACCACGATTACCGTTGTTAATCTTGCGATGATTCAACCCCGTTCGGCTTCAAAATTCAAATTCAAGTTAAACAATAAAAGTTTTCGAATATTAAAACCAAAATGTTCTGGATGTGAAAAATAATGCATGGGTAATTATGGTGGAGAAACCACACTTTAATAAAAGGTTTAAATATTCAAATGTTAATAAACAGTAGCAAAAACTATTATCTAAATACTTTTAAATAATAAATAATTACAAAACTATTTTATTTAGGTGTCAAAGTTATTGTGGTAGAGGTATATTTAGTAATGCAAATTTGGGTGTTAATAACATATTTTGCAAACAAAAATAAAAATTGAGAAATCAAATAAAATCAGTACAAGAATAATAAACAAAAAAAGGTAAAACCAGAAAGAGAAAAGACCCCGTCCCAACTTGGCCATCTCCCAGCCAGGCCGGCCCACCCCCGGCCTACACATACCCCCGTAACCTAACCCTAACCGGTCCACCCACATGCCCACTACACCCACTCCCCCCGAACCCCCCCACTCTCCCTGGCGCCTCCCCCTTCCCCCCCCGATCTGG
>NC_057809.1:195244231-195245281 GCF_018294505.1 Triticum aestivum | reverse complement strand
GCGTGCGTGCGCCGGCGCGCACCATGGCGTCCCTGGCCGCGCCCCCACTGCCTCTATGCACCGCTGCTGCCCCATGGTCGTCCCGTGCTTGCCGCGGCCCGTGCCCCGCGCTGCCGCTCCCCTGCTACTACCGCCGTTGTGCTGCTGCTCCTACCATCGCGCTGCTGCTGTCACGCGTCGATGCCCCTCGCAGCGCACCCACACCTCCATGCCGGTGCTCCCCGCCGCTCCCCGCACTCCATGGCCGCCCGGCGCCCGCTGCCGCCACCCCCAACCGCTCCGCCTCCCCCACTCCACCCCCTGGCGCTGACGCTCTCGCCCTGCCGGCGGCCCCCCAGTCCCGCCGCGCGGCTGTCTGGGGCAAGCACCCCAGCGGGCTGGCACCCGTCGCCCATCTACACCCGCTAACCCGCCCCGTCGCCTCCACTGTGACACAGACAGCCGGGGCCCACGCCCCAGAAAAATTAGAACGAAAAATTAATAAAAATATTAATTAATTGGATAATTAATTAACTTAATTAATCCTATTTAATTTAACATTAGTTAACCTAATTAGCTAATTAAACTAATTAATAGGCTAATTAGGATATTGTGACAATGACATGTGGGTCTCACACGCACTATTCATAGCATTGACCAGTCAACCGTTGACTTGGTCAACTGGGTCCCCTGGCCCCACAGGTCATAGGCTGTTGCTGGTCTCTGCTGTGTACACATAGCTTTTACTACTTAAATTGAATTAAGATAATTTAGAAAATGAATTAAAACTTTAGAAATTAATATAAAATAATCCGTAACTTGGATGAAAATACTTTGTACATGAAAGTTGCTCAGAACGACGAGACGAATCCGGATACACAGCCCGTTCGTCTGCCACACACCCCTAGCATAGCAAACTCGCAACTTTCCCCCTCCGGTTCCTTTGTCCGAAAATGCGAAACACCGGGGATACTTTCCCAGATGTTTCCCCCCTTCACCGGTATCACCTCATACCGCATTAGGGCATGCCTAGCATCACGCTTTGCTTCATCATGCATTTGTTTGCATTAT